>NC_142617.1:20270000-20573030 GCF_059453375.1 Lepisosteus platostomus
TGTACAGTGGGTGTTCCAAGTAATCTGAAAATGACTAAATCAATCTTTTGATTCGCAGTTTTTCTCCATGGTAATCTCTGTTTCCTCAGTGTTTCAGTATTCTGTGTCTTTGTAAAAGTTTTTTTAGTGCACCCTTTCAATCACCTACTGTACTTATTAATAAAGACTTCATTGCATATTAAGCAGAATCTGTACCAAGAGACACGAGTGGTACTGTAATACTCAGCCATCATCTGGTACTTACTGTGACCATATTGACCAGGTTAACTGAATATGTAGCTTTTAAGACGGGTTCTTGTACACGTTCTACAAACAAAACTGTCCATTCAAAACTGTGGATCACAACACAACATACAGTATTACCAAAATGGCATGTAATTGGAAATCAGACAAGTAATATGTGAAGTATGGATCAGTCGTTCAGGAGAGATGTACAGAGAGATATGACCTTAAGCACTCAAGCACACAACTGACCTTTTAGCATGAGGCCTAATTTTCTACTTGTTTGTTTCCAAACATAGACTTTTTAACCTTTGTAAAATACTCTCTAAAATGTCTTATTTTAAGTAAAATCAAAATTCACAAACTGAGACACCGTTACTTATATTAATATTGCATTATATTTATCATTTTTATTTCTTATTCTAATTTCTAAACTGCTCCTTATGATGCCATCTTCATTAAAACATAAGCAGACAATGAAGCACTAATCAAGGGTTTAAAGATCCCCTCACAGACCCCTCAATAAGGCCACTTGCTTCTCTAAGAGAAATTTGTTCATTCAGTTGATTTCTTTCAAATAACCCCTTCATCCTTGCTCAATGATTAAACCTTGTGTCAAACCTTCACGGGAGATACAGTACCTATAATCTAAGTAGCCCGCACAAGAGAAGCAGTCTGTAGTAGCCAGCCTTGGTTGGGTGTTCAGACTGTTGTCTTGATATCAATGACAATGTTGTACATCACCAGCTCTGCGTATTCCTCCCCATTTCCTTTGGCTGGGCTCTTGAGTAACTCTGGCGACTTTGGGTCATGCACGAGAGAAGTCAGTTCCTCCATTAAATCTCCTGTTTTTGGGTTGGAAGTGTTCTGAGTAAAAACAATGAAAAGAGTGAAGAAAGCTAAAAAAGACTTTCTATATTACACAAAGTATGCAGTTGTCAGTCTGGAACACAGATGAGTTATATAGGCCAAGGTTCATGTTGTTATTAAGGATTAATTTGCATTTTGGAGTCACCTTCAAATATTTTTGGTCCCACTTGGGCTCCCCTTCAGTATCCATAGGTGTGTGCAATAGTGAAGGGGGGAGTTACCCCATGACTATATTTCACTATAGAGAGGGATGCATCCCCCTTTCTCTGCCACTGGAACCCCAACAAGGCCAGCTCAGATACAGTACATCCCTTGTCAGGGCACTGTCACTGCTAGGGCTCTGACACCAGACCTGGTCTGGAAATTATAAATTGAAAAGAGAAAAACAAAACAAAAAGATTACCTTAGCAGTAGAAAGATCTTGTCCAGCTTTTTTGCTGCAAAGCCAAAGACAAATGAAATTATAAGTATTATGTTTTTGTATCATTCCAAACACAAGTATTTTAACAAAGAGCCTTCCTTATCTTCTAATGGTTCTTGTGAATTTGGCACTCTCCTTCTTCAACATCCCTACTCTAATCTTAATCATGACAATGCAATGTAGAAAATATCTTATTTCAGTTTGAAAAAGAAATTGATAAGGATGTGGAAAAGGGCAACTGAACTTAATCTTTCACAGAAACTGTCTGGGAAAGGATAGACAGGCTCTGAAGATGTGCTTTTCTGAATGAGCATGTGTCTGTGTGGTGGCTGGGCACACACTCAGCAAATGACCATGCTCATTTAACCTGGCTCAAAATCAGCATTCAGAATCATTTGCTCAGGGGCAACAATTAAATACTTCCTCCTTTACCTACAATGTTCTTGACATGCAACTATCATATTTTATAAGAGTGCATGTGGAAGGTACAGTATTTGACCTAATAAAGCTGCATATCTTCCCCTCATACAACGACTTTATTTAAGAACTCTCCCTTAACGTTTTTCCATTTTACTGATTCCTTCACTAGCAGCAAACACTTGTTTGTACCTTGACCACAGCGCATTCTTACAAAAGTTACCTTGGCAACCGTATTTTTTATTTCAGTCTCAGTCTTTGGAATGCAACACAAAAGTAGCAGAGAATAAATACAGCCTGCTGGCTGTTGAGATATCAAAAGGCCATTTTCACTCACAGTTTTAATGCCTTTCTGCACACCTCTGAATGCAGCTATTCAAGACAGGGGACTCTCTGGAATGTGAAAAGTACCAAAGTCTGTGCAAATTTCTACAAAAACCTCTGTGCCATATTGCGTATCTGGTTAAAATTAAAATATGATTGATCTGAATGTGGGCATCTCAAGGCCCTGGGTTTAATTTCATCCTTGGGGCACCTATCTGACTGGAATTTGCACGTTCTCTCAATATTTGCAAGGGTTTCCTCTAGGTGCTCCAGTTTTCTTCCACAGTTCAAAAACATGCTTGTAAGTTAATTGGCTTCTGGGAAAACTGGCCCAATGTACTGTAAGTGTTTGTGCCTTTGTGTGCCATTCAAATGGACTGGTGTCCTGTCCAGGGTGTATCACACCTTGCACACATTGCTTGCCAGGATGTGACCCTGAATTTGATGAAGATCTTAGAAAATGGAAGAATGATGGATGATGGGAATGCAAATGTTTGAAAAAAAATATTTGGAGCAAAGGAAAGTACTAATAACAGTTATCAAAACTAAGATGCTAGACTCTGGATCTTGGGGGTCCAAGCAGTTTATTAAGTTCAATTGAATTACTTTGTCAGGAAGAGCTGTAGAACATGTACATGCCTTGAGCCCCTGGGGATGAATTGAAGGTGGCACAGAAAAGTGTGGGCTGTGGGGATTGTGTGGGTAAGAAGGAACTGGCACTGCCAAGGCTGTAAATCTGTGCCAGGCCAAATTTCCAGCTGGACTATTTTTCATTTAGTAGAAAAGGCAGAAGAATTGAAAAATTATTTAAAAACAAAACTTCTTCATGAATGTCTTGTGAGATTACCAAAATGTTATTAAAGCAGGAATTAAACTGAGGAATATTCAGCAATGTCTTTCTCAGTGCTATTTGTGCTGCATTTCTTTTGCATCATCAACACCTTTCAATTCTTGCACAACTTATACCAGATCTTCTGGTTTTCATTCTATCGACTTCTTAATGAGGTAATTTAACAATTTTCATTTTTACTCTTTTCACTTTTTCAGGTTTAAATCAGGCGGTGATATAATCAGGCTTGTAAACCCTGCTGTTTTGTGACCCTGGGTAACACTGATACCCACTCTGTGTTGCTTGTGCGTGCTGTTCAGTCCACTGATTGTTGGAGTGTGGTACCTTCAGTGAGTGATACTGCAGTTATACCATGAGTCATCCCGGGGGGGGGGGGGGCAGTATTGACTGAAACACTAGTGACAAAGTCTAAGTGGCTGTTAGATTCTGAATGTTAATGCAGCTCAATTTCAACAAGACATTAATCTCCTTTCTAAGTGGCCAGACAAAACATTATCAGGCTCATTACATCCATGTCTTGCCATTTGCGTTCGCACACATGCCGTCAATCACAGCACCTGCCCATATGATGGAAACTCCACTCCGAGGCTAATGCGAAAGCAGCTCATCCCTTGGGAAAACCGAGCTTCCGTTTCACAGTCAACTCCAATCACATTAGCCAATAGATTATTTCTCTTCCACCTTGTGGCAACACATCGGCACAAAGGCAGCCTGGCTCAGCTTGATTTCAGTTTAATAAACCTTCAACACCAAATCAGTACACACACAAGACTTTGTACAGCTCCATTAGATAGCATTTATTTGCCAAAGGTTAACAGGTGGAGAGTGATCGAGTGTCTGACAAGATATTATCTTATTTACACTCATGCACATTCACCATTAGTTACATATATACTCTTCTCACGCATTCTGCATTTGAACAACGGAAGTCAGTTTATTCAGACAGCACAGAAGAAGTAAGATACTAAGTGGGCTGTTAAAACCTGGAGTCTTCTAGGATACTGTGGATCTGATGCCCAACAAAATCAATTGGTAAATTCTGGAGTGGCTGCAACAGGTGCAACAGTACACAAACCCCTGTGTTTGAATTCAACCAACAGAAGACAACAATTTTGCACCTCCACCTCATTAGATTAATTTGGATATCTCAGTACTTTCTGTGTCTGGCACAAATTGTAGGCTTATCTTAATGCCTGGTGAGGAGATGGAGTAATTAAGAAGCACAGGTGTGCAGTGCCTATCACATGGCAAGTATTTGATACACTGCTTGATAAATGTGCATACAGTATACCAGGGAGTGATGGTGTCCTGTGGGAACCCTAACAACACACCTGCTGTGCTTCAGACGGTTCTGGAATAGACATTTATATTTGAACTGATGTTATTTTTTGTAAGAATCAAGGGCTTTAGAAGAGAGAGGCTCAGATTTTGTATTTGGCAAATTTGTTAATTAACAGATCTTCACTCTCACACCTCCTCAATATTTGAAAATGTTAATTGCACCATGAAGCATGCTGTATTTCTGCTGCTGATTTGTAAGTATGTTTGCTGTTCCTTGTTTTTTATAATACCATTATCACTGTATTAGACTACAACAGAAATTATTTTTTGGCCTTCTGCTTTGGTAAAATGGTCAACGTCCGCAAAGTATTTAAAACCTTCCAATCACTCCAATCTGTTATACATGTTACTGCACATGGATACTTTAAAATATACACAGCCCATACATAAATCACATATTATTAAAAACCCGATGCCTTTAAATTCTATGACTAGATGTTAATTTAATATTTATCTCACTACTGTACTTCAATGAGTCAACATGTAAATGAATGCTTTCTGTTTGGTGTTTGTGTGTTCTCCCTGTGTTCATGTGGGTTTTCTCCAGGAGTGTGTGTGTGTTTGTGTCTGTGTGTGGGTGTGATTACTCCAGAGTATATCCTGCCTTGTGCCTGTTGTTTACCAGATTAGGCTTCAACTTCAATCCTGTAATGGGTAAATGAATGGATGATTTATACTGTTCTTCTGATGAATTGGATAACCCAATAGTCTATCAGAAGTCACTGCCATTCATTTTTCTATAAATATGGTTCATGTGGGTGAAATGCTAATGGAACAACACCTGCCTGTTATACATGTACAATATTTTCAGAACCTCAGGGAGTAATTAAATCTGCACTATGTGAAATTAGTGTGGTCACTGACTTTGACACTGACACTGTAGTTTCATTAGAGAAATGCCCACCAATGTGTTACAGAGGAGTGAAAAAGCATATTTGTCTTATGAGGACACAGCACTTATTTTACAAATTATATTGTAAGTGTCCTGAGATTTTCACTTATAGTGCATTTACTTTTAAGTAAAACTGATATTGTAGTTAAAAGTCTAAAAGTGTTGAATAGTTTGATACTGTAGTTAAGAGAGTGAGATATGAAATCTGTGTTGAGTAGCTTGGAGAGTGATTTAAAAGTCTAAAAAGTAGTTAAAAGTCTAAAAGTGTTGAGTAGTTTTATACTGTAGTTAAGAGAGTGAGATATAAAATCTGTATTGAGTAGCTTGGAGAGTGATTTGTGAAATTTGTAATGAATAGTGTTTGATATTGTAATTAAAAGTATGAGATGTAAAATGTGTATATGTTGAATAGTGTTTGATGTTGCAGATATGAGAGTGAGATACTGTATGAAATGTTTGTGTTGAATAGTGTTTGATACTGCAGAAAAGAGAGTGAGATATGAAATGTGTTCATGTTGAGTAGCATGTGATATTGCAGATAAGAGAGTGAGATATGAAATGTGTATGTTTGGTAAAGTAGTGCTTGATATTGCAGATAAGAGTGAAATGTGAAATTTTGTTTGTGTTGCGTAGTACTAGAGTGAAAAAGGCAGAGGTCTGACCACAATGCAAGTCTGAAAACCACGTTCACAAAGTACATGACTGATTCACACTTGTAAGTTTTGAGCTAAGACATTGACCAAAATAGATTCAGATCACTCATGATATCAAAAGACTGGGTGTTTTTTTTAATCTGATTTGTTTGTTCATACAGAACGTTTAATCCAAGAGCATTGTCTTTAATTTCATATTGCAGAATATTTAACTGATTCACCTTTAATTTCACCTTTCACAAAGCTCCACACAAAGGGTGCTCAATCTTGGGCATAGAAGGCCACTGTCCAGTGGACTCAGAGGTCATCTTCAGTGTTAGGAAATTAAGGAAATGTTATTTGCTGATCAATTTAGAAGTAATCTATTATGTACAGTATATAGAAATATGATTGAAACCCTCTAAATCATTACTAAAAAGGTGGTTATCTCTGGTCTTAAACTTTATAACTATGCAGTGTTTCTTTATTTGTATTCCTTGAAACAGATGTTTTAAGTGTGATCCTTAAATTATGCAGGGGTGTGTCCCTCCCAAAACACTGCTGGTCACATGTGTTTTTTCAATTACAGGGCTCTTAATAATTTAAGAATTACATAAAAATCAAATACTCAAATAGGGACAGACAACTACTATGTTTTATTCTTTTTCAAGGAATTCTAGCTCTCTACAATACAGAAAATTTGACCATGTTGTTAGTAGTTTTGCTCTTCAAATGGACATTGACAAAATCACAACATCAGTTTCCTCCTACACAAATGTGTCACACACCTTACACATTTAGAGACAAGGGTTCTCTTTGACTGCAGTTTTACAATGTTTTGAGAGTGGACTTCAGGCTCACAGCATACATTCTGTATAGTTTTCACCTTGTAACCCTCTTCTGCCTCTCCCACCCTGAATCTAATCTCTCAGTGGACCTTGAAGTGGGACATGTATATACTGTATCTCACTTATCCAGCATCACAAACACCACTTAAGCACATTGTGAGAGGTGTTGATGGGGTCTGTTAATTTAGCCTTCACCAAAAGTTACGCTAAGATGCCATAAAGCTGACTTGCTTTAGCAACCCCAGTGACAACACTACAAAACAAAAGACAAGAACAACTCCCACAAACAAGATAAAGCAGA
Source organism: Lepisosteus platostomus (assembly GCF_059453375.1). Classification (NCBI taxonomy): domain Eukaryota; kingdom Metazoa; phylum Chordata; class Actinopteri; order Semionotiformes; family Lepisosteidae; genus Lepisosteus; species Lepisosteus platostomus. The sequence continues at coordinate 20,277,119 of NC_142617.1, forward strand.
CCAATGTCTGCTGCATATCAAAGGACAGAACCTAGAGCAAGACAGAGTAGGACAAGAGGTAATTACATATCAAAGAACATGACAAACACTCAGATCATGAAACAAACTTTCTTCTGACTGTATATAAGAGCTGGGAAACCCTTGCAGTTTGTCATTTCTGTGGGGCAGACCCAGCGCGTGTTGTCGGACTAATTGAGCTGAATAAAACTGAATCTGCATAAGACTGTGTCCTTCTCCTCTGATGAAGAATTTCCCACAACAACCTCAAAAGGATTCTTTTTAAACAGAATACTGGACTAAGCTTCATCCTTTTATCTAAATGCCTGATTAATAGCACAGACTTAACAGATTCATTAAAGATGGAGTAAAAACTAGAGAAATTTCAACACTACTGATGGGCCCCATCAGGCAGTGGGTTAAAGAGGACATTTGCTTCACTTCCTGTCAATCCTATGCCAAACATCTGGAGACTCCAACAGGACCCACCTTGGCAAAGCAGTGTGATGGTTTCATGTTTGCAATGATGACCTTGTACTATAAACTCAGGATTAGTGAAAAGAGAGAAGAAGATCCCCAATGGCTCATGGTTTGGGAAACGCAGCACAAATGTGAAACAAAAAAATAAAATCGCCTCTTTGCAATTGAGGACTACTTCAAGAGTGACCACAAACTTGACATGTCCTTACTGAGTGAGTGATGAACAATTGTCCTTTGTGAATAAAATACAAGAGAAAACATGAAATATAAAATAAATCCTTCCAGGCACTGTACAGTACTGAAATTTGTCTTTATTACTAATTGAATGATCATTTATACTGTAGTCGTTACAGTACGTGACTCTCCTACCCTCAGTCTTTCCTGTTTATGAATTGTAGTCTATATGGTTAAAGATGGAGCTGATAAGGGTTTCCTGTTTATCTGAACACTGGCAGAACCTTTACTACTCTGGTGTACCTGGCACCTTTGCGGTAGATTTGATTTCTAACTCACCAGAGGATGAGCAGAAACAGAGAGACAATGATGACGAGAGCAGCCGCTGAGGAGACCAAGATCAAGATGTACTTCCCTGCAAAATGTCAACAACAAAAAAAGGCAATTTTACTCACATAAATCTGGAGCTTTGTTATCTAGGTATACAGGACCTTTTCTGTTTTATCATCACCATGACCAAGAGTATAATTAGAGTCTAATGAAAATGAAGAGTTTTCCATAAATGTTCTTGGCAAAAAACATAGATGTGTGGTAAAAGTCTTATATTATAAAGTCTTATATAACAAAGCCAACAACTCACAGAACAGCATGTCTTCTGATGCAATTTCCACTTCAATCCGTACAGATGCTCTGTGATTGTGGTATGCAGCCTCACAGATGTACAGTCCGGCCTGCTCTTTTGTGACTTCTCCCTCGAAGATAAGGGCGTTCCCCACGACTTTCTGCTTGGCAGAGCTGCCATCCCTATATTTTACATACAGTAGCATTGAAAATAAGAACCACCAGAGAGTGAAAGACATTTTAAAATGAAATACAGGCTCACTTCTCCTCAAATTATCAAAGTTTTCCATCATTAAAGCAAGGGCATGTACAACATACATGGTTGGGTTGGGAGAATCGAATTTGGGAATTCTGCAATAAAGAGGCACCCGAGAGATCATTGAACCATGCAACGTATTAAGCTGGAAAGTTAACACTCCCAACAAAACTGAAGCTCAGAATACAGAGCAAGCTGAAAATAGAAGACAGACCCAAAAAGAAGCTGTGCACATTAATTTGAAGTGTCTTTTTGGGGAGGAAGTTAAAACAATAGTGACTAGAGTGACTAAAATTTAAGAACTATACGAATAAGTATTGATTACTGATCAAAACTTTCTAAGATTTTTACACTATTCAGGATTAATTTGCTTTTCCTAATGAAAGACAAAGCTGTTTTGTACTATTAGTATATATTGTAATAGACTGCACTAAATTTATGTAAATTCAAAAATTCCTTAATACTTTATTTGAACTTCCACTTTTGAAACTGTTTTTTATGCAGGGATGTTTTTTTAAAGCCATGTACTGTTATTACGTTTTTATGGCTGGGGTGGTAACAGTAACATTTAGTTTGTCAAAAACGTTTTTACCTGGATGTTGGAGTATAATGCCCTTGGCAAGATTATAATTGAAGTAAAAGACTTGGACATTGTAAGTGAACAATTTATACAGTTTATTCATTTGAACCAACTGTAAGTGAACATGCAGGACTCATTCTTAAATGAGACAAGATCAATGTGTTCTGTTAATTTTTAACTCCTTATAGAAGGAGGCGAAGCTGGGAAGGAGAAATAAACTCCCAGTATTTGAAAATACTGTTTGGGATTTCTTTTGCTAAAGCTTTTTAATTGCCACCAAATGAAAAGAGCACACAAATAAATAAATAATACAAAACACACCTGATTCTGAGGTGCCTAATAATTTCATTGTTGCTAATGATAGTTTCATGACAAGCTATTTAATAGAGTCCCTAGCTACAAGCATTTTTAAAACAATAAATACATGCAGCTGTGTAAGATGTGTCCAACGTAATTTATTTCTAGTGTATGAAGTTAAAAGGTTTATTGGTTTTGAATGAATTGCATTCATTACCAGAGGCTGCTCGAATCTTAAGTGAAATTAATTTTGTGGTTACAGCTCAAAGCCTCAGGCACTGAAATCTTCATTGGCAGAGCTGCGCTGATGTCAGATGTTGTTTAGTTTGATACCACGTGATAGACATTATGTTGCTTTCACTCAAGTCAATAAAATTAAACTAAACATTTAAGATTTTTTATTCATCCAGCCCTCATACTGTAGGTCTGAAGCTAGAAGCAAAGGTTTTTCTGTGAGTTTAAGAATGTGAAGAACGTTATGCTCTAAAAGTGGTATCCCTGAACTCAATTGAAAAACTGTTCACTGTGAGAACAAGACACTTTCTGATGTTTATGATACACTATCACAAAGATTCACTTTGACATTACTTCAGATAGATCCCTTATTTTGGCCCTGCATAAACCAGACCCTATGCAAACTGAATCCATGCGATTTTTGCTTTTACTGACACTAAATAAATTGAATATTTGAGGACGACTCACAAGCTAGAGGAGCAATTGCACAAAGGCCTATTCAATTCCATCTGACATACTTTGGTGCATATTGCAAAATGGGACTGTGGGATAGCAGGAATGTGACATAATTCAATGGAGTATATATATGTTGAGTGTGTTTTGAATGAGAGGTGAAATTTGCAAAATATTTTTAAATAGGGCTGCTTTAAAAATGTCATCAAAAATAATTTTGTACTTAGCACGGCAAGAGTATGTGAAATATTTGTTTTTAGTAGAACTCATGATTAATTTTCATTTGCATTTAGAATCTTGACAGGCTAAATATGAATGATTAGTGATATTAAATCACTTTACTGCTACAGCACATTAGTATAGGAGAGTTCTGCACAGTGATAAGGCTCAGCCTGTATTATCTTTTTAAAGCCAGTAAAGTACCGACATGGAAATATTCAAATTACATTACAGGTGTATGGTATATTTAATTTGTTTTGTTGTTCTTTAAAGAAAACGAGATGATCAATGGATCAACAAGATTCATCCCAAGCCCAGGCCTGAATTGTAATGCAATGAAGAAGCATCTCTGAGCTCTTTTAGTTATTTGCTTTTCTCATGGTAGTCAAACAAATGGCATGAGCTTACCTGGTGCAGCATAACTGATAGGTTGTCACATTCCCATTTACTTTTAGTACAACTTTTTGGTTCTGTTGGCCTGTCTTCAACATGATTCTGTAATCAGCAGGATCTGCACCATGAATACTGGGAAATGTTGTGCTTTTATTTAATACTTTGATGGATGAAATGTCTGTGCAAATAACACATAAAAATAACACTGGTTATTGGCAGTAATAAAAAACACATGTAATCTGTGTGACATACTGGCACATCCATATTAATAGCTTCATATCTCTTACACATTAAGTGTATAAGTAGTTTGAGTTTTTTTGTTGCATGTTGTCAGTTAGGAGGACATGATGTGAGGAAACCTTAAAAAGAAAAAAATAATTTGACATACAGTAGGTAAGGTGTACTCACAGTATTGGGGAACACTTATGGCTCTTCTCTCAGCAGAAAGGTGCTCTCCTTGTTCTACCTGACAGGTCAGGTTCTGCCCTTCATGTAATGCGAACGGAAACTCATAGGTACTGCTGGCTTTGATCATTCCATTCTCACACGTAGATGTGAAGCTCATGTTACCTGTGTTGTTCCCTGGCAGGAGCCAAGTAATGTTCACATCCAGACTCCCGACATACTCGCATATAGCCAGCATTCGTGGTGTGTTTTTCAGGGTGAGCAAAAAGACTTTAATTGCCGGGGAAGCTGAAGATAAAAATTCAGGGAGTTATTGAAACCTGAACAGAAAACTTAGGGTACACTTTAGGATTTAGGGTGCAGACATGTACTGTATGAGTGGAGGAGTTTAAAGAGTATAATGTTAAATACAAATATGTGTTAAATACAAAGGCACTGAACTAATATTCTTCAATTCCTAAACCAAAAGCTCTGTTTGAAACAAAGTGCTCCTGTGAACTATTTAGAATTTCTCTTGTACCATAGACTAGGACTAGCTAAAGCCTCTTTATGATATTAGCAGAAAAGGGTTAATTGTAACGGTAACCTATATTAAATAATGAAATACCTCATTCTTTGTGAATGTGTTTAGCAATTATTATATTGATTATGATCTTGATTGTGTATTGATTGTGATTGCTGTACACTTAATTTTGTCTGTCTTGGTACAGTGTAGCTGCCCCCATGTCCAGATATGCATCCTACTGTATATAGCACAGCATTTTATGAGATAATTCCATCAACCCCTTAAAAGGACAGGAGCAACCTCAGCAAATTTCCAGTTTTAAGGTGTACTATATCAAAAGAGCTGAAGGTATATTCCTGTCTTATCGCATAAAATTGTAGTGGAGCAGTCTTCCTTTTATTTACATAATTTGTATAATTTCTCTGCGTGTGAAGCACCAATCACAGATAACAAAAGATTCATATTCTGAATTGATGACACCAGTGATTTCTGCTTACTTGTTGATGGTAGGCGTATCGTTCTTCTTTCTACAGTAAGAAGGGCAGGGTGCTCTACCACACAGACTATATCTTGTCCAGAGAGTAAGTGCGTGGGAACGCGAAAGGTGCTGCTGACTGTCTCTGTGCCATTCTGATGAGTGACGTGTCCTGTTCTGAATTCTTCAGTGCTGTTCTTCACCTGAGTCCAGGAGATATTGGCAGCTGGTTTGCTGGTAATTGCTATGCACTCCACAGTTGTGTACTCTCTTCCTTTTTCACAAGCTTTACCGGTCTGTACAGTAATATAGGGGGCAACTTCAAAGAGAAACATACATAAAGTAATCTCAGCAGTAACAGACAACTCAAAACAGAAAGCTACATTCACCAGTTTAACTAGACATGCTTTACTACTTTTTTTAAACTGATAAGCCTTTATTTATGTCAGATTCAAGCTCTTTCCAATCATTACTGGACATGACCACTTCTTTTTTTCCCAATACACCTTGTCTGTTTTCTTTCCAAGGCATTTGTGATATTGTTTAGTTAAATATTGTCACCTGCAGTGTTATGAGACATTTGTCACGTCCCCCACAAGCCAAAACTGACATAGTTCTCTTACAGGTTTGAGTACACAATAGCCAAAGTCCAAACCACACATCGCCTGCTACACTAATTGTACGTTAAGCTTGAGGTGTGAAAACCAAATGTCAGGCAATTTAATTTTTCTACATACTGCATTCATGTCACATGACCAGAAAAAAGGTACAGTGTAGTTTAATGATAGGATAAAGTTTTTTGGAAAAAAAAGCATTATTCAAATATTTACAAAATTAAAAAATATATTTGTGATAGGAGGTGTGATTGTTGGTTTGTACTCACAGCATGGGGGAACAGTGATATTTCTCATCTCTTTCTGTTTGAGGGCTGGGTGCTCGATCTCACATGTGATGGTGTGCTCCTTGTGCAAGCATGCTGGGATCTGAAGAAACGCCTTTACTGACTGCGTTCCATTGTTGTCCGTGCTATTGTATGAGACGTGGCCAGTGAGGCTGTCTGGTAGCAGCCAAGAGATGTTGGCTGCCGGAATGCTGTTCAGGGCTGAACACTCAATTACTTTGTGATCCGTCCTGTCTGACATCACAGTCCAGATGCTGGGAGGTACTATAACCGAGGGAGGAAAAATTATTATAAATACAAACAAAATAAACATCTGCTATCATAAGAGCCTTTGTCATACAGTTTGTATCTACCAAGGACTTTTAGACAGATAACCAACTACAGAACAATTTCTACTGAAGCTAAAATTGGCATCGTCTTCTTTATTATCATATTTTAGCTCACATGACTGCTTAGACAACATTAAAAAACAAACTTATGTATGATGGCAGGTGTGACTGTTGGTTTGTACTCACAGCATGGGGGAACAGTGATATTTCTCATCTCTTTCTGCTTGAGGGCTGGGTGCTCGATCTCACATGTGATGGTGTGCTCCTTGTGCAAGCATGCTGGGATCTGAAGAAATGCCTTTACTGACTGCGTTCCATTGTTGTCCATGCTGTTGTACGATACGTGGCCAGTGAGGCTGTCTGGCAGCAGCCAAGAGATGTTGGCTGCAGGAATGCTGTTCAGGGCTGAACACTCAATTACTTTGTGATCCGTCCTGTCTGACATCACAGCCCAGATGCTAGGAGGTACTGTAACCAAGGGAGGAAAAAATGCCTTTAAATGAAAATTAAATAAATGACTGCTATCATAAGAGCTTGTGTCATACTGTATGTAGCTACCAAGGACTTTTAGACAGATTACCAAATGCATTGTTTCTTCTGAAGCTAAAATTGTAGCTGAAAGTACTTGTTTAGGCTGTTTGCCTTTGAAGTGTAGTGTGAATACCAAAGCTGATTATACAGGGGCCTGACAGGATCACTTCTTCTTCAGGAAGATAAAGACATGAGATGGCAAAAGAAAGCAAGGCATACAGTATGTAAAAAATATAGCATTATACAGAACGTAAAAGATGTATAAATCAGCAAACAAAAGAATGAACAAACAACAAAATGATTCACTCAAAAAGCAGAATGGAGCTGATGTTTGAGAGGAAAAGACCAACTTTCCTGAGAAAACAAAACTCTTATTGAACCCTTATGGGGTACTTGTGACGTCTGCGTGTTACTTGTTGTAAGGGTTAAGTGATGTAATGATACAATTATTATTATATGTACAACTAGCCTTTGGAATCAGATTTGGAAAAAAAAGAAAGATTGTGTCAAAAACAACTGTGACAGGAAGTTAAATACCTGGCTGGAATGAAGTAACCTCTATTTCCAACTGAACAGATACTCGATGGTTGTAGTAAGTAGCCTGACACCTGTAAATTCCTGCATGGTTCTTCCCCACAGGTCCCCTAATCCACAGAGTGCTGTTCCCCACTTCCATGTCTGTAGGAAAATAACTGTTTTCTCTAGGGGAAAAAAGAACACAAATTGTGTTACCCTAATGGATCTTCTGAATTAGAGGAACCAGAGAATGGGCACAGGAAATTCCGGAGGATATATAATTACAATTATGTTATAAACATTGACAAGCAATTTGTTTAACTTATGGACATCAACTATTGGAAAATATGTTTAATGATTAATTACATGTCAGTGCAGTGTCTTGTGTCCATACAGTATGTTAGCTAATATACAAAATTAGAAAGTGTCCAATGCATGTTGTTTCCCAAGCCTGGGTAGCCATTTAAGCTTCTTCAAATATGTTGTCCTAATTATCTCACAATTACCCCCCCCCCCTATAAAATATTTTACAGAAAACAATGAGCAGCTGAACCCTCAAATATTGTATAAATATTTTTGTAACTTCAGACAATTCTGTCTACAGTTTGTTCATTAAAAACACATATAAATGCATGATTATTTTGAATATTTTCAATAATTATTATATATAATAATGTCATAAAGATATATAATTTTGAAAAGTGCAATTGGTGGTCAAAGAAACATTCAGATTTATAGAAATATAATACGGTATAATTTGAAAAAGAAGCTTAACTAGCCATGCCATTGAGCTTTTTTGTATATGCTTAGATGTGTTTTTAAGACCCAATATCTTTCAATCAGCAACAGTTTTAACCAAACTACATTAAAACCACTTTCAGCATTAATCAGGGTTATGCATTTGGGTCAAATTAATTTCAAGGCAGTCTGACAATTTATGTTGGTAATTGGGAATTAAGTACAATTATTTTTTAAGTTTAAAAACACATTAAGCAAGCAGTGCCAAATAGGACAAACCGCATGTTTTATACAGTTAAATTAGTGTATTTTCATACAGTGGTCTATTTCCATCTGGAAAAGTAATGCTGCATGGCACAAAATGTTTTCAATCCTCCTCTGGAAACAAGGACAAGTGTTTTTTTTATATTACTTGTTTTGTGAGCGTTAATTTGAAGATAAGATCACTTGGTGTTTACAGGAAGGGACGGTGAAAGGATGGGGTTCACAAGAGATAACAGATGAGTGTACAAGGGAAGAGCAGATCCTTATCTCTTACTTCTGTTTTTTTTTTTTTTTTTTTCAGCACAGAACGGTCATTTTCTATGTCATGACAAGGTGATAAGTACATCTGATGTGCAGCACAAGAATCCAAGCTAACAGATAGAACAGATTCCTCCGAATGTTGTCAGAAAACAGTTAATTCCTGCGAAGTGTCTCAGTTAACCTCCCAGAAGGACTGGGCACAAGTGAGGGGCCACACCCTGGGTTGGAAACCAGTTCATTGTAGGGAGCACACACACAAACACACACAGGACAGACTGGAAAAAGCAACTCACAAAGGAAACCCATGGAAACCCAGGGAGAACATGCAGACTCTAGTTAGTCTTAACTAACCATTTTAATTACTTTGAAAAGGTGCAAATAAAAAAAAACATTCATAGCACAGCGTTCCAGTGTTAGACACCATAGCTATAAAAATGAGAAATAATAATAATAAACTTAATTTTATAAAGCACCTTTAAAGGTGGCTTCTCAATGCGCTTTACAGAATGACAACAACAATAAACAAAAAGAATACACAAGATAAAACACAATTACAATATACAGAGGAGACCATGGATGGTGGTACCAAGAAAAGCAGAGGGATGAAAAATGGAACCAGTTACTGTAAGAAAAGGATCTTCTAAAGAAGAAGGTTTTGAGTCTGGATTTGGAGTTTAGAAAAGGTGACTTTCTAATATCCTTGGGCAGAGAGTTCCAGAGCTTGGGGGCATAACAGGAGAAGGCCTTTTAACCCATACAATGTAGACGGGCTTGGGGGACAGTTAGGAGACCAGAATTAGAAAAGCAAAGTTTGCGAGGTGGGGAGTAGGGTGATAATAGTTCAGACAGGTACTGAGGAACCAAGCTATGCAGAGCCTTATAGGTGAGCATGAGGATTTTAAAGTCCCCATGGAATTTGACAGGAAGCCAGTGCAAGGACTTCAGGATAGGAGTAATGTGATCACTTGCACTAGACCTGGTCAGGATTCTAGCTGCTGAATTTTGGACATACTGCAGTTTGTTCAAAGTAGATTTAAATACCCCAGCGAGAAGAGCATTACAGCAGTAGTCAATTCGAGAAAACACAAATGTGTTGATCAGCTTTTCGGCCAAAGGTACAGTAGCGATAGCACAGGGAGTAGTTTAGTGATATTTCTGAGGTGAAAAAAAAGATGTTTTGAAAATATGCTTCATATTTCACAAGTTAATTGGAATAACTTTGCAAATGCCTTTGATGTATTTGAAATAATAATTAAAGTCCACGTCTTGCAACACAGCAATATTTATTTCTCTGTTGCAATAAAAAAGCACACTCAAAATATTCTAGAGAAGTTCTTATTTGTGCATCTACAATTGTAATGTAACATGCCTTGATTTACAGTATATTCTATGTTTTTAATGTCCCGGCAAACAAAAGGCACAGGGCGGGATATTCCCTGCACATTATGCTAGTCCATGACAAAACACAGACACAAACATGCACACTCTCACACTTGGGACAATTTTCCCACAAGTCAATTAACTATGGGTTCAATTACTAGGATACTATCTGCATGGAATTTGTATTGTTCTTCCCATGTTTGTGTGATTTTCCTCATGGTGCACTGACTTCCTCCCACACCCCAAATATATACAGATAGGTTAATGGGTATCTGTGAACATTGCCTATGGAGTAAGTGTGTGCATGTCTGTGTCTTTGTGTGTGCCCTGTGATGGACTGGGATCCTGTCAGAGATGTATCCTGTCTCATGCCTGTATCCTGCTGGAATAGGCTTCAGCTCCTCCACTGTCCTGAATTGGAAAAAGCAGTTAGAAATGTAATTATAATAATAATAATAATAATAGTCCTCACTTGATGCACTTCACTTCATAATGTGGAACGTTCCCAGACACTTCCAGTACAATGCTCTGGTTGTACTGGCCTGTTTCTAGAAGCACTCTCCACAAGGCCTGTATCCCCATGTCCACTGTTCTGTCTGTCCTCTCCCCATTCAGAACCCGTATGGAGGACAGGTCTGTAAGGGTGAGATTAGGAATATCAGAATATGTCAAGGTTGTCATGGACATCCCGGGAAAAATTCACAGTTCTGTAGAAATATTAATTTCACAATTCAACCTCTAATGAATGTACGCCAACTGTTTCTTTTGTCCTACTGTATGTTATTTGGTGTTTGTAGATTGACGTAGGTTGAATGAACTTTTAAAAGCCGAAGAGTGCTGCTTCAAAAGCAAGCGTGTGTATGATGTGCTTTGAACTGCAAACAGCTCACTGGAGAAAAAAAGCTTTTGAAACTGTGTTTTAATTAAGGTCAAAGGAGACTAAAGCTCTTAATATGTATTTTCTGCAAAGGTTGATTAAAAATTGAAACTGGTTTTCAAGTCTTTATCATGACTAATTAATTAGTATACATGTACATAAAGTCACGTTGACTCTTAATATTTAATTTAGCCACATATACATTAGTATAACATATGAAATCACAGTGGTGTAACAGAGACTGGGGTCAAATACGTCTATGCCTGTCCTCATTTTTACAGTTCATTAAGAGGTATTTGGTGATTCCTCTACTAACCTTTAGTATTCCTCAAAGTTTTGAAACATCCATGTATTTACAATTGTTCAATCACCTACCTGTACACCAAAATCATATGAAAAGTTAAAATTGGTACTATAAGGAAATGTTAAAGCTTAAACTTTAAAAGCAGCTAATGCCCTTTGTCTCAGAACATGGAGTAAACGTGCAAACGTCACGCAGAAGGATCTTCAAGTCAGAACTGAACTCAGGACCCATGAGATGGGACTCAGCAGTGCCAACCATCATGCAAAATTAATCAAATAGTCATAATATTATTGGTTTGGTTATTACTATACTGTATATTTTCCACAAATGGAATGGATTAATGGATTAACAGGTCTTTATTTGGAAAGCCCACAGATGTGGATTGTGTACTTACGATATGCTGGCAGGGATGCTGTCTTCACCACTGGAACAGAGAGCGTGGGGTGGCGAATGACACATGAGATTTCCTCCCCTTCATGCAGGTAAGGGAGAAACCGGTACCTGCTGGTAACTGTCTTCGTGTTGTTGTCCTTTTCAGTGGTGTTTCTGATGTCTCCAGAGCTGTTGCCTGGCAGCACCCATGTAATATTTGCAGCCGGTCTGCCTGCAGCTGCCGTGCATTTCACTTCTTTGTATTCAATTCCGTTTTCACGAACGTTGTGAGTTTCAATAGTCATGTTTGGGACAGCTTTGGGAAAAAGACCATGGTCGAATACATTTATTGGTTAAGAACAAACTTAAGAAATGAAGTGTCAGAAATTGTGGGCATTTTTTGAAAGTTAACTGAGATTCAGCTTAGGCTTTCTAAACAACTAATACTCTTCATGTAAAGTCTTGCATTTTTGTCTCTCACTGCATTTCCTTTTCATTTAGGACCCCCATCTCCGTGTTCTTAAACTGGTCCGAAGTCCTCTTTGACAGAGTAGTTTGTTATTAACTTTGAGGATACTTAATAACAAATTTTGTTTTTTGGATTTGTAGGTCACAGAAGGATATTGGTTTCACATTCTGTCATTCAAGTCACTGAGGTGACCCTAGGAAACTCTCTGCAGGAGGTGCAGAAACTCTAGTCAGACCTCATCCTATTGACAGAGATGCACTACCGAGAGGGTAACAAGGTATCTGAGAGTTTGGTCATTAAAGAGGGCTTGTGGGCAGGGTATCTTTTTCTCCACTTGGGATTAATGACATGCTGCATAGGAACAAAGTTTAATACAAGGTTTATTCCATGCTAAAAAGAGAAGAAAAGACAATATTTTGGCTGTGGAACCTTCTTCAGGCTTCTTCTTCTGAATTCTGAGAATCTCCAATATTGTTAACTTTCGATTATGTTGAGCTAAGCTACTGTAGTTTTCCTGGTCAGGGAACCAAGTGAAAAAAATGTAGCAGTGTCTTTCTACTTATTCATGTCATGCAGTAGCTAATACTTTACTGCTCACTAGTTAAAATCAATCACAGGGGAGCTGGGTATGAAAACTGGCTAAATCTCACAGACACGGCATTTGGTTTAATAATAACAATAATAATAACAATAATAATAATAATAATAATTATTATTATTATTATTATTATTATAAACTTTATTTTATATAGCGCCTTTAAAGGTGGCTTCTCAAAGTGCTTTAAGAACTACAACTCCCATAAGACCCATGGGGCAACTTCCTGATGGCTTCTACTGTACGTCATGTGTTCCAATGCTGCCTGGCTGTGGGTGCAAGTTCCTCCCAGTATTGACTGCTTCACAGCTGGTAGTCCATTGTCACAGGCACAAACAGGAGGTATTCACATGGGATCATTTTTTTAAAGTTTATTTTCTAAAGACAAAAATAAAAACCATGGGAGGGTTTCCAGAGGTATTCATGGGTCAGGAGTACTGCAAGCTGGTAGCAGGGATTTAACTATTCATCTGTGCAAGGACAGTGTTCCTGACTCCTGTGCCCCATCTCATCACGTAGTTACAAATTATTGCACATACACACCTGTATGATCTCATTTTCAGATGTTGTGTTCACCACATGAAAATGCTTGCCTTGCTCTGGAGCAAACTGAGCCTTTTCTCTTGTTATTTTTTTACAATGTGGATGACAACATGCTTTTAGAATACAGGGAGACACATTTGATATAATTTTTGAAACTTTAAAATCAAAATGCTGAAATAATGCATTGATTTGATTGTTTCTGGACTCCTCATATGTACTGTATACATTGTTTATGTTGTTCATACTGTATACTGTTGTATATACAGTACTGTATACTGTAGATATTTGTTTGCTTAGACAGAATGATATGAATATGTCTGTGATTTGTGGTTAAATGTATGTGCTTTACTAAACAAATAAAGATACTATTTGTTATTTAGACCTGTAAAAAGATAAAAACATGCTTTTTGAAACAAATATTGAGTGCAGCTGTGTTTGCAATTAAGGTTAAGTTTCTGGTGCTTGGACATGTTGAAAAGTAAAGATCTGTTTTAATGCTTTTGTTCAGAATTGACATAAACACATTACATTTTCTTGTCTGTGTCCTAATGCTGCCTAGAAGGCCAAAATGAGATTGGTTATTTTGTATCTTGGCTTTGTACAATAACGCCTAAGGAGCTATTTTCCTACAGATTTATTTTTTTCATGCTTATACGGTAGCTTATTTTATCTTATAGCTCCAGATTACAGCTTTTAGCCTTGTTCAGTTCTGCAGGTAGGCACTTAAAATAATACTTACCATAGGTGTACACGTTTGTTTTCATCTTCACAACCTCGGCAAAAGCTGGGTGTTCCACCATGCAACTCACAAACTCCTCCTTTTGCAGATAGGTGGGAAACTTGTGCACACTGGTCTGGGTCACAGTGCCATTTGGGTGTGTCACTGTGGTGGAGGTGATGGAAGTGACATTGCTAGGGGCATCACCAGATATCATCCAGGAGATGCTGGCTGCTGGTTTGGAATTGGAGGCCGAACACATGACTGACTGATAATCCAATCCCTCGTCCTCTTGTCCCATGGACACAATGCTGAGTTCTGGTCGAACTTTTAAGAGATAAAGAGTTTTGTCATTCAGTTGCCATTACTTACAATCTTTTGCTCTTTCACAAGCAGTTCTTGACTGAGCTCTCATTGTGGACACACAAATCGATTTGCTCCACTTTTTTTGACTCTTGTAAAAAATTATTTTGAACAAATATTTCCTAAGTATATGTTGTCTTATGTTACATTTGACAGTTTTCAAGAAAACTGGAAGCCAATGTAGTTTACAAACCTGGTGAAGCTTTGAAAAATACTCCCTGAAAAAAAATACTAGTATAGTTAGAGCTGATGAACATACAATATGTCTTTATTTGTATTTATGTAACATTAGAACTATTTTTAATCAAAGTGCTTGTTTCTGCTTAGAAAATGCAGAAACAAGTGTTTATTTTTACTTTGTAATGCTTTTCATATCTTTTTTATGTTAACAGGTTTTAAATACAGCAACTTCATGTTTCACCAAACTGCTTTTCAATCTCTTTATGCATGTTGAATCTGGGACTGTCCCTCACTCAGCTGCTTTCACTGTCAGAATGGCACTTCAGAAATGGCAGGTATCCTTCCTTGCCAAAAATAGGTTCTTTGTGTAACATTAGCTTCATAGTTTACACAAAATGATGCATGCACATTGACTAGAAAAGGTAAATTAGTAAATAGTATTTTGGGTTTTTTTTCCAGATCAATTTTTTCATTCTCTGTGTTTGGGACAGCACCTCTGTCCCTTCTGGGAACTGATCACAGTAAACATGGATATTTGTAATTGCAAAGCCGCTCCTCAAGCAATGAGGTATTAAATTCCCCTTCAAGGAGATCAAGACATGAAAGTGAAAGAAAGCTCAAACAAGCAAAGATTTCATTTTCTGAAATCACATAGGGGCCTATTTCAGTTATGAACTTGTCTTTTGGATGGAGGTGGAGGAATTTTTTAAAGATCTCACTTTCTTCTGACCTTATTCACTCATCATGGCTTTTCTGATTATACAGGTTGATCTTTTCAAGACCCGTATGGTAACTTCATTCGTCGGTTTAAGAATGTAATTAAAACACACTAAAGGCAAAAACACTCAACTTTAAATGTAAGCATATCTAAGGACCACGTGCTTAACAGCATTTATTTTTAATAGTAAATAAGGATGGGGACTTCAGAGAAGAGGAGGATATTGTAAGCTACTGCACAAAGAATAACTGTAAGCAGGCTAAAAGGTTAAGTCTGTATTGAATAAATAAATGAGAATTAAAAGAGAAAAATCTAAAACTCCCAAGTTAGGAAACTCTTCTCCCCATGTGAGTTCAGAACAAATTTTTCTGGACTGATTTACAGATACTTCAGTGTGGACCCACAGGGCTGAGAGACTCCAGCTTGACTATGAGAGGACGTTCTTGGGAGCTCTGTTGAGAGTGTGGCAAAGGAAGCCCTCAGGATGTTGATGTAAGTGGCAGAAGAGGATTCACTCAGCACACAAAGCACTGGAAATACTAATATAAACATGACATGTGAAGTAGGCCATTAACTCTCTCTCTCTTGGCAGTTGACAAGCTTCATAAGCTACGACCATGGAAATTCGGTTCTTGACAGGTCACCCTTATTGATCTATTTAAAAAGACCTGATATATAAGGAAATCAATTCAGAAAAGCCATTGTTCATGTAGGAGTGGTGCTAAAGCTCGCTTACTATAAAACATGTTGAATGTCTTTCTCCAGAACCACTCCTTTGTCGATGGATACAGCAAAATTCAGAGTTCATTTTCTACATGAAATACATCACCAATGTGAAAGTGCTGCTGAAATACATAGATTTGGTTACTTTGTATTTGAGGCTTGTCTCTTAGCACATGGAATTGACAAAAGAGGTTTGAATACAGCTCTAAAGTAAATGAATCTCTGTAATGAAGAAACTGATGGGTCATTGAACCTGCTCTCAAAGTTGCTTGTCACAAAGCAAGAGCACAATTTACAAGCCATAAATATTAAAGATGCATTTTACAGCCCTATGCTTCACTGAACTGATAGGTGCCTAATTCGGGCCTAATGCAATGCTAAGCATAATTTGCGAGCAAAGGTTTGTTTTTGAGAATTATTTTAAAATCTGTCAATTCCATTCTCTCTAGAATAATGTTCTCGCAGCAATTTAGTAAAAGCACAGAGAAAACCAAAAACTGTTATTACATCAAACTGTTTTATTTTAATGAGTGCATCACTTGTTGTCTAGACTTACTGTCTAGGAGCTGAAAAAAGACAGACGTCAGCATTACAGTAGTATAAGCCTGAATGAGTTACTCTTTTGAAGCAAATGAAAAGCTGTATATCACTGAGCAAACAGTGTGATGAAGTGGAACCTGGACAACAAGAGATTTTGACACGTTGCAGTACTGCAATGGGGTTTAACTGTTTGAGGGATTTTAGCTTTCAACCAGAAAATTTTAGAAAACAACAGGATCTTTAAACTTCCTCTACAATATGAGTTTTTTGCAGAACGTGTTTGCCCAGTGCATGTGGTTATGGTGGGGGGCACATCTGCTGCCTGAAAAGACACCACATCCTGCCGCCAGGTGTGAAGCTGTCTGAAGAAGCAAAATTACTACTGATTCTCATACTGTCTGTTAGCTTTCCTTTATGGAACATAGATAAAGGGTTTTCTTCTTAACTGATTTTTGCACTTATTTTATTTTTCAAAATAAGGGGCGAACATAGTTTGCTATCTTCACTAATCTTGTTACTTTTGATCTTCATTTCCTAACAAATGGAAACTGTGAAAGTGTAAATTACCTTATATATCTTTCACGAGGCTAATATAGGCTAATTAGGAGTATTTCAGTTTTCAAAGAGCTCTAATATAGTGTATCTACTATGGCGGGTCTTTTTTGAATACTGTAGCAGTCACAATCTCTGGTCACTAGAAATACAACACTCAGACTTTGGGTCTGTAGATACTGCATTTGTCATGTACTGTATACTTTAGGTTATGTACTACTACAGGTATGTAGGTTATTAAAGAGTATGTACATGTATTGTATAGGTTGTGATCTGGAGAAGATGACATGAGGAATGGTATAGATTATACACTGTACATGATAGTAACTGTTGTTTGGGAATTTCAGTGATGTCCGACAAGAAAGTGCAGTGTATTTTATATGAGCCTGTACTATATAGATATTATAAATGTTCTCAAGACACTGTATATAGTTGGAGGTTCAGAGAACACTCCTCACTCCTTTGCCACCGCCTTCAAAAGAATCTATAAGGAATGTCTTTGCATGGGCTGTTGGTAGAGTAGCAGTCTAATCAACGTGATCTATTAACTCTGCATGTATGTCAGTGTTAGACACTGACTAAGACTGTTAGCTACCCAGCAATTGTTGTTGAAGACGATAACATAAATTCCTAACAAGCTAGATAGACCAAACTGCTTCCTCTTATTTGTAACCATAAAAGCTTTTAGTTCTCAGGTCAAAGGAAAAGCTTGCATACTGTTAGTTACTGGAAGCACAGCAGGCAGCCCCAGTCATTCGCAGTTGGTCACTATACAGCTGCAGTCAGTGTTAAGATTAGAAGAGCTTAAGGTTCAAGATGGACTAAGACTACAGCAGCACATGGTTTGGCTGACACATATCCCTGATCTGTGTGTCCTCGGGCTTGATTGTGGAAGATGAGGTCTCAGATGGATTTGGAAGCAGAGAGGCCATGTCTGGGGAAACACATCACCTACCAGCCCAACAAGTCTTGACTTTGACAGCCTAAATCAGTGTACTACCTTCAGCTGATGGAACAGAATGACGTGAAAGAGCAGAAGTCTGTACAGATGTTTCCTGGGGCCTTTAGTTGGAACAGTGCCCAGAGGCACTGACTTGTGCTTTCATTGGTAAACACTAAGGCAGTAAAAACATTGACTTCACGTCGGGATACACTACTACTACAGTGCACTATACTGCCACTGGCTGAGGAGGAAGTCTTCCCAAATCCCAGCTGCTCCTGGTGGCCTCTCCAACAGCTGCCAATTACTGTTGTTTGGGGTTTTCAATGATGCCTGACAAGAATGTGCAGGAATTAGATAGGACAAATGTAGTGGTCACACCAAGGCCAGGACTCAAGCCATACTGCAATTCTGGGTCAGGGAATGATATACTGTCTACGTTGTGACAGTAAAACAATACTAGGAGTCTTAAAATCTGTTTTCTGCCAGAAGGCACTGCATACAGTATGTCAGGTTTGCCACCACCCCAATGAGGATGCTTAAACGTTGCTGGCTGTTTGAACATTGCTTTTTCCTCTTATTCTACATTGGTTTTGTATCTTGGGAAGTACTGCCAGCTCTTTTTGTACCTGCAACATCTTCAGAACGTCTTGAAGCAAACTCTCTTTAAATATGTACCCTGTAGAGATGTCCCTAGATCTCAGAAGAACTCAGGGGCTGATTTTCTCTTGTTCTTGTTCTGCAACCAGAGTGCAACTAGGGGCAGAAGTATTCACCACCTTTTAGAAACAGCAGGTATGCAAATAACTAAAGGAGCTGTTCTACTTCTGGAACAAAGAACCAAATGAGAAGAGCCTGCAACAAGTGCAAAACCAAACCACCGTCAAGCCGTGTGCGTTAACTAAAAATTAAGATTTAATTTCACAGTTCTGTGATCATTAACGTTTTTCACACATTCCAAATGCCAGGACAAGTGAATACAGTACGTTTCAGCTGCAATATGTCACCTGTGGTTTTCTCCAAATTTCAATGTTTTTGCTTCTCATTTAGTATTAGTCATATATAAATGTTGTGATAGAATCTACTGAAGTGATATTCTAAATTATTGTTACAAATGTTTCATAGAAGAATCTTGGAAGAGTTCTCCAATATCAGGAAGATAGCAGGAGGAAGTAGGGTTGTGCCAACACTGAGCACACCAGGTTTAAAAAAAACCTTTGAGTGTCAGCTGTGTCAGATAAAATCAATCGAACAGTCTAACTGCTAGAATGGTAACCATTCCAAAAATGCAGAACAGAGCAGGAGTTGCTTCTTAGTTAAATTATGTTCTTACCCAAAACAGTGAGGTAAATAGTTTTCGCCAGGTCTTCGTCCTCAGTTTGGAAGACACATGTAAACTCCTTTTCATCTTCCAGGCTGGTGATGTTGAGAAGGATGGTGAGGTTATCTGCAGAAGATGGAGGGCTGAAGTACTCGGTGTTTTTAAGGAGATTACCATTGACGAACCGAAATATTTTTTTTTTCTTGTTGGCATCATAGCGAGTCTGCCAGTAGGATCCATCCAATTTCACAGTCCCTTTGTACTCACACTGGAGCACAGCTTGCTCACCCAAGACACCTGTGATATTCTTTTGAAATAAGACGTGCCCATTGTCAGCTGGAGAAAGAGAACAGTTGCCAATCAGTTATTTTGTGCATTTTATATTGTACCTTCTTATTAGTGAGAACTTGTTATGGTCACATTGCAGTCAAAGTACAGTGAATATGCAGTACAACAGAAAATTCCCCCAAATTTGTAATAAATCTATTAATTATAAAGTATTTTACTAATTGCAAATTATTTTTAAATTTCAAGCAAGAAAAAGCTGGAGCATGTCAAAAATTTAAAGCAAAGGTTTCATACATAAAACATGTCTTACAAGAAGAGCACTCCACAATTAAGATAGGGTTCAAGAACAGTGTCACTGAATGGAGTGTTACTCCATAAAATATTCATTCACAGCAGATAAAATGAAATAGCAGACTGTTACTTTATGGCTTTTTGCCACAGATTGTTTCCTGTACTATTAAAAACATAAAAAAGTTACAAACAAAAGATACCATTTGGCTCATATTGCTTCTAGTTAACCAATCCCAGAATTGTGATAACAGATTTTGTTATGGCATTTCAGGAAATTGGCACCATTTTAGCTGGATGCGTTGTTCCAAACAGTCATGGCTCTTTGTGTAAAAAAGTGCCCTTGTGTTCAGTTTTAAAGGCACCAGCATAAACATTCCATTCTTGATCTCAGGTTTTTATTTCTTAAGCTTGAAGCAGAGAGCAGAATAGATCTAGCAGGTGCCCGCCTGAACCCCCGTTGCGTTACAATATATAGATTTTTTGTAAAAGATTAAAAAAATTATATTGTAGCAGCCACCATTTCCCCGGTGGATGTTTGGAAGGAGACACACGGGGACCAAGGTGGCAGTTCTTTCCAGGGGAGAGTACTGCACGTAACCTTAGTAACAGGGTATTCAGACAGTGCAGGCAAAC
Source organism: Lepisosteus platostomus (assembly GCF_059453375.1). Lineage (NCBI taxonomy): Eukaryota > Metazoa > Chordata > Actinopteri > Semionotiformes > Lepisosteidae > Lepisosteus > Lepisosteus platostomus. Next base: position 20,297,555 of record NC_142617.1, read on the forward strand.
ATGTAGTGAGAAGTATCTGGCCAGAAGTTCCCTAACAACTAAGGGAAGATTCCTGAATCTTTTTTGGGGTTCTTAGGCCCAAAGACCCCTAGGCCTGAAAATCTAAACCAATTAGAAATCTTCAGAGATCTGAAGATTTTAGTGAATCCTGACAGTTTCTGATCCAGAGAAAACCCTAAACCTAAAATTAACAGAAATATATTATTTCTCTCTCTGACTAGGAGACACTGAATATATTCTAATCACAGTGGGAATAAAATATGATCTTGAAAATAGAAAATACAATTGAAATTGTTTAGTGAAGAAGAGGGGACCACCTGGACTCAGGGTCCCACGTTCCACAGTCCTTTGGTTGGCCAGTCAGACTAGTGCTCTCCTTCCTTCTCTCCTTGTGTTGCAAGCTGATGACAGACTGCAGATGTTGACCAACACTGGAAGCTCTGCTTCCTAGTGCTTAAATGTCACCAAATCACCTGTTGACATTTGATTGGTCAGGTGTCAGAGGATGGCCATTGCTGTCTGGAAAAAAGTGATTCAGACAAGAACCTCCATCTTGTCTCCACTTACTGCCCTTAATCTCCCCCCAAATGTCTGATATCAATTTTTCAAAGTAGGTTTGTTGGGAATATTCAGCAAGAATTTATCAACTAAAATATGCATTATGGGATGATATATGTAAGTTGTCAGAACTATCTTTAGTATTATCCTTTCATCCATTTATTTTCGATCTGCTTATCCTGGTGGAGGCTCCAGAAACATCATGTTGACTTGATAGGACGAGACATCTTTTTCCTCTGCAATAGATTTCAACGTCTGCTCTGGGACTCTCAAGTGTTCTCAGGCTAACAAAGAGATATAGTCTCTGTATGTGTCTTGAGCTGGCCTTGAGTATTTGTCTTGGGGAACATGCCCATGCCCAGTATAGCGTCAACACCAACCTCTTAGGAAGCATCCTTACTGGGTGCCTGAAACACCTCATCTGGCTCATCTTGATCTAGAAAGGCAGTGCCTCAGCTCTTTGTTTCCTACATACTGTAGCAAAGTTTTTCACCCTGTCACAGAGAGTAAGCACAACAGACCCACGAAGAAACCTCATTTCCTCCACATGGTTATGTCTTTTTGGCCATTTCCCACTGCATTACCCACTATCATTAAGGATGGGGGCATAGATCATGAGACCTTCACTCGGGAGCTTATTTTGATTTTATAATCTCAGGCTGGCACAGGTCTACAACATTGGTGACACTGCACCAATCTCTTCAGTAACACTTGAAAAACACTCCAGGGTACTTCTGTACTCCTTATCTTGGGGACGGCAAATCCTTTTTTATCCTGGCAATAACTATGACATCAGGATTGAAGAGAGAGGATTGTCTTCCTGGGTAGTCTGGCGGTGCAGTGGTTAGCATTGCTGCAAGGCCCTGGTTCAAGGTCCTGTATATGTGAAGTTTGTATGCTCTCCCTATGTTCATGCTGGTTTCCTTTGGGTGCTCTAGTTTCCTCCCACAGTATAAAGACATACTTGTAGGTTAATTGGCTTCTGGGAAAAAAAATGGCCCAGATGTGAGTGTTCATGTCTGTGTGTGTGTCCTGTAATGGACTGGTGTCCAGGGCATATCCAGCCTTGTGCCCATTTCTTGCTGGGATAGGCTCCAACTCCCTGCATCACTAACTGATGTTAGTCTTGTAGGCCACATGGAACCTGAAAATGGGGATGGCTGAATAATGCACATTTGAGATAACAGCAAGTACCCGCACCTGGATTGTGAAAGTGAGAGTGTCGCGATGGAGTTGAGTTTTCATATTGGAGGTGAGGGGGTTTAAAAATGTGGCAATAATTGTCAATTGATTGAAAAGAAAAAAAAGAGAAGGAATACTGAGCAATTACAGGAATATCAATGATCATATGAGGTTTAGAAGAAGGATGAAAATGAATAGGAAAAATTCTCACCAATCAATTTCAGTTCTGTTACTTGTAAAACTATGGAAACATTAGTTAAAGGCAAAATACAGGAACATTTACCAAATAATGGCCTCCTAAGAAATGGGTAACATATTTTAGATCTCATTTAACTCATTTACTAGAACTCTTTGACCACGTAACTAAGATAGTTGCCATCTCTCAAGAGTATGACATGATAAAAAAAGATTTCCAGAAATTTTTGATAAGGTCCCTCACAAAAGATTAATTTTCAAATAAAACCCAAAGGATATCAAGGTAATGTGTGCACATGGATGGAAAAGTAGTTAATGATCAGGAAACAGAATGTTACTTTAAAGAGCATAACATGTAATACTGTACATCTAAGCTATGGTATACCCAGATATGCATTTTATACCTAATATTTTCCTAGATCTAGATTAATGATATCAACCAACAAACTAACTAAATTTGCAGATGCCGAGCAAATAGGAAGAGTGAACAAACACAAAAAAGGCTGTAAGGGAAATACAGCAAGACAAATTCATGGACTGGGAAGACACTCATCAAATGACACCTAATATTGGTAAGCAAGTAATCCACATACAGTAGTATAGGAACACACAGTATATCCATATTACAATATACTGTACAAATCCCAACTTTAATGAGAAACAATTTGGGAGATTCTGAGTTGCACATACAGTAGTAGGTGACCTACAGTACAGTATGTGAATCTGTGGCTTCTTGCATGTCCTCATTAAGACAATGTGGGAAAGTAATCCAAAAGTAAACAACGTTTGCACATAAAGGAAAAATAGTGTAATTTAAATTCAGGGAATTTGTGTTCAAATTCTACAGTGCTTTAATAAGATCTCACCTGAAACACTGTTTTCAATTGTGGACAACTTATTACCAAAAGGATCAATAGCCTTAGAAAGAGTTCAATGAATAGCAACAAAAAACATTAATTGTCTCAGGTAATATGAACCTCATATAAAGAAATGTTAAAATAATTGCATTTCTTCAGGGTAAAACAAAGGAGAAGATTGTATCCAAGTATTTAAAATCTTAAGAGGCAAAGATAGGGTCAGCCCAGCTGACTATTTCACACTCAGTAGCAACTACAGTTAGAATTAAGACGGCCTTAAAGATAATTAATTTTTTAATTTAGAATAGAGATGAGAAAAATCTTTATGTATACAACGAGTTTAGAGGTGTCTGGAACAGGCTCCTCAGTCAAGGGGTTTAAGTCTAAACTCTGAGAAGAGAAGAGGCTGGACAAAATTCTAGATTTAACAAGTAAACCAATAAATTAGTAATTTTTTATATTTATTATATAATGATTTCACTTTCAGTTGGTGAAGCACACCACGAAAAACAATCATATCACCTGAAAGATTAAGCATAGACAGTACAGTGCTGAAAATAAGTTTATGAACCCATTAGTATTTTCACATATTTGAAACGTAAAGTGTTACTAAATCTTAATCAAGTCCTACTAAGCCTAATAGATAATGTTAACCTGAGCATGATACTCTTTCAACATGTATTTATCCTCAAATGATGTAACATTAAAAATCCATGTTTGATAAAATATGTGAACTTTTAGATTCTGTAACTGGTGGTACCCCATTGAGCAGCAATTACTTCAACTAATTGTGTTCTGTATCCATTGATCAGTCTCTCAAACTGGTTTTGTGGAATTTTGGCCCATTCCTCCTTACAGAACTCTTTCTCTGTGACACATGAGGGCAGACTTGAATGGACAGCTTGCTTCAGGTCCTGACACAAAATGTCAATGCGGATGGACTTTAAATAGGCAGTCGTAAAATGCAAAATTTTTATTTCTTCTGACACCATTCTTTTGTAGATGAGCTTGTAAATTAGGGATCACTTTCTTGCTGAAAGACCTACTTTTATTTAACCTTCAGGTCATGGATGGATGGCTTGATATTCTCCTCTAGACTCTTTTGATAAAATCATGGTTGTGTCAATGATGGCAAATCTTTCAGGTCCTGAGGCAGAGAAATAGCCCCAAAAGCATCACACCCCCACCACCATGCTTGAGGATTGGGATGAGGTTCTGTTTCAAAGCAGTGTTTGGTTTTCATCAAACGAGGCCAAAGAGTTTTTCCTTTGACATATCTATTCATAGAAAATTGTTTCTGAAGCATTGTGGACCGTACTGTATATTTGCTCCTTGGCAATCTTCAGACAGGCGGCTATAATGTTTTTGGAGAGCAGTCTCCTTGCTCTTTTCCATGAACACTATTCTTGTTCAGTTGTTTTCTGATAGTCACATTAACTAAGGTGGACTGCAGTTCCTTGGTTGTTACTCCTGGGTTCTTTGTAACTAACTCCCTTGATAATTTTCGTCTTTTGGTATGATCACCAGTTTTGAGTAGAGTGACTGTGGTCTTGACCTTTCTCGATTTGTAGAAAAATGTATTTGTATTTTTGTCTGACAGTGGATTGGTGAAACCCCAAGTCTTTAGAAATGGTTAAGTAAACATCAATAACACTTTTTCTGAGGTCTTAAGAGATTTCCTTTGATTGTGACATGATGTGTTTCCACACATCTGTATGGTGAAGGCAAAACTCACAACATTTCTGATCTTTACACAGGACAGGGCCTTCCAAGACCCTAAAATCTACCTACTTTATTTAAACTTCTGATTCTCTTTCCCCTTAATTGAGCTAATAAAACGAATTAATTTACTTAATTCACTTGCTTTTTCACATCTCCTATACCTTAGTTATGCTTGATTCATGCATCACTTAGTTTCAAGAGACATGGAATTGATTACTATAAACCCTATTGGATATTTACATAAAATAATAATTAATAATTCCTTACACTTATATAGTGCTTTTCTGGACTTTTTCAAAGCACTTTACAGGTAATGGGGATTCCCCTCCACCACCAGCACCCACCTGGATGATGTGACAGCAGCCATAGTGCGCCAGTACACTCACCACACATCAGCTTTCAGTTGGGGTTTATTATGAGACCATGATTACTAAAGGCAAATGGGAAATTTGGCAAGTACGCTGAAGTAACACCCCTACTCATTTCAAGGAACACCCTGGGATTTTTAATGAGTACAGAGAATCAGAACTTCAGTTTTAGGTCCAGTTGTTTTACAGTATATTGCCCTGTCACTACACTGGGACATTATGAACCACACAGACTGCAGGGTTTGCGCCCCCTGTTGGTCCCACTAACACCTCTTCTAGCAGAAACCTTTTTCTTCTAGCAGAAAGTTTTTCCCAGGAGGTCTCCCATCCAGGTACTGGCCAGGCTCATACTCACATAGCTTATGTGGGTTGCCTATGGTGAGTTGTAGGGCAACATTGGAGCTGGACAAAAAAGGTGGTTTGTAAAGCTACAAAATTTCCACATTTATTTTGGTGGTTCAAAAACTTTTCATCAGCACTATAGTTTCCTTATGGTCATATATTTTTCATTCTTTTAAATCTGCTCTTCTGAATCATCTTCCTTCTTCAGTCATAGCACTACTGCTCTTCAACTGTTTTCTTTTTACAGCTTTGTCGCACACCATAAAATCCTTATTGCAATGTGGGGATGATACAATATCAAAGGGCAGGATGGAATCTTCATTGTTTGGATGATTCGTACTATCTAAAAATTAAAGCCCTAGTTTTCAGAAAACATTAATTAAAATGAGCTCACAGAAAAGCCCTCTTTCCTTTTCCTGTGGCAAATATGAACAGGATATTTAAACTGAACATCATCTAAAACACCATCTAAATTTGCAATCAATTAAAAAATAAATGAAGGTTTAAATTGTTTTAAAGATAAAATGATAGTTGCATTCAGAAAGCAAACAACATCAAACAAGTAAAGAGCGTAAATCTGTACTCCATTAACTTCATGGAAGATTTTTATCACAGGTAGTTTTTCAAGTTTCTGTCTAGTGTTTTTCTGCTTTAGTAGGCTAATGGTTTATAAAACTAGAAGAGATGCCCCATCATTTACCTGTACTCTGCCACACATTGTAAACCACATTACTGCTAAAAGGAATGCCAGCCGATCATGCCTTTAGAAAAATGTATGCCATTGAAAAAAAATATTATTAGCATGTCTGGCACAGAAACCCAACCCACAATCTCTCTTTCAGTTCTCACAAGAAATTTGTAAAAAAAACTTAATCCAAGCAGCAGTTCATGACAGATTTTGAAACCAAACCTTTCTTTCCATTTTGACTGTAGTCATTGAGTCAGGCAACCCGGGGTAAACTTCCTCTCGTGTAACTAAAGCCACAATAGCCGTTAAAAAACGACACGTTCAATTTTATGAATATGAACTATGGGAAGTGTCACTTATTAACAGAAAATGGGTTTTAACGATATCAGTTTCCTGTCATATATGAGACAAAATGTAAATTTACTGCACAGCAAGAAAAGTGGTTTAGGAAAATTGCTACAAGTATTAAAAAGGGTTCATTTGGATTAGTGGGCTCGTGTTAAATTAAATGTGATATTTAGTTTTATGGGTTAATTAAACCCCCATCCAGTTTTCAAAACAAAACTTTTTATTTTTAGCAAAAACCCTACAGAGGATTAACTAAAACTACTGCAGGTTGCCATCATTGCTTATTCTATCGGCAGGAATTTGAAAATGTAACATGAATGGTTTTTGATGTAATCAAGTTTTTAAAATGTAATTGGGTGGGAAAGGCTTTAAGTTCCATTACATCCATTTTCTAACCTTGTCGGGGAGCCAGAGTCTGTCCTGGCAAGCAACAGGTGCAGGGTTGGATACACCCTGGACCAGACTCCAGTCTATTGCAGAGCAGACAGACACATACACAAAGCAGGGCCAATTTTCCCGGAAACCAATTAACCATCTGTATATCTTTACAGTGTAGGAGTAAACCACGGCACCCAGAGGAAACCCATAAGAGCATGTGGAGAAACATAGGTATAGACCCCATTGCTGCATGGCGTAAATACTAACTACTGCTCCATTACATTTAGTTTATTTCTGCCATTTAAAAATGCGAAAAAGAAAAAAGGAATAACAACATAATCTTGCATTCACCACATCATCTTTTAAAAACTTTGGAAATTGTCTTTGCAAATTGTGAAGTGCAAATTTCTGACAGGAGGCATTCTAATGAGAATTAGGCATGCTGTCTCTTAACAAGCCATTTTTTAAAAACAGGATGACCCTTTGCCAGGTTATCACCTCCAACAGTACAATTTGAACTAGTGCCAGAGAGGTCTTGGGTATGGAAAATACAACTAGTCTAAAAAAACATTTAACTAGTTTAAAAACATTCCTCTTTTGGCCTGTAAGGTAAACATTATTTGCAATATCAGGGAAAAGTGGGACCATGCTTTCTACAGTTGTGAGAAAATGTTTGAGACCCTCTGGAATTGTGATCTGATCTTCATCTAAAGCATAATAATAAATAAAGACAGTCTTATTTAACAAACAACACACACAACACCAGACATTATCAAATGCAAGAGATGCCTGCAGATCCTAAGCTGTCATCCTAGGGTTCTGTTTGAGGATTGTATGGCATGCCCTTGCACTGATCTTTGTAGGATGTCCACTCCTAGTGAGAGTAGCAACGGTGCTGAATTTCTTCCATTTGTAAATCTGCCTGACTGTGGACTGATTGAGGCCCAAGTCCTTAGAAATCCTTTTGTATCCCTTTCCAGTCTTATGAGTGTCAACAACTCTTCTTCTGAGGTCCTCTAAAATCTCTTTAGATTTGAACACCCGACTCAGTGATTGGAATACCCAACTCCAAGTACCCTCTTTTCAAGATGTAATTATCCTAGAGGTTCACACATTTTTGTCCATCAATGACCTTGATTGTTTAAACCATTTGTTCAATAAAGATATACTGTAGCAATGTAAAATGTTTAGTGTGTTGTTTGTTAAATAAGACTATTTATGTAACGATCAGTTCTTTCCGGACCCTATGCGGATGACACAATCCAAAATTGTGAGGAAACACTAGGAAAAAGTCATGCAGGAATACAAGGATGAAAACAGGGGGGCGTGTCCAAAGTGCGCTTGTGCACGGGGGAGGTGTGGCCGAGGCAAACAATCCAAAAGTAATCCAGAGAGTAATCCAAAAACACAAGAATAAATCCATAGCCAGGTGATCCATCCAACAAGGAATTAAAAACATGAACCGGGTCGGAACCGGCAGACAGGGAACGAGAACAGAGATTAAAACCTTAACGGGACCAGGCGCTTCCAGGTCCCGGATTCGCACGATACGGAAATCAGATGCAGAGCCCGGATGAACGTCAGCCCCTGGCTTTTAAGGTGGACTGGGAACAGGGGTCAGGTGCACATAATCAAGTCTAAAGTGAAAGGGCCGGAGCACCCTTAAGGAGGAGGGACTATAATCGTGACAATTTATTATTAGGACTTAGATGAAGATCAGATCACATTTTAGGAGTCATTCATGCAGAAATCCATATAATTCCTAGAGGTTCACAAACTTTTTCTTACAACTGTAAATAGTTTGCAGTACTGAACAGAAACATAGGCCAAAAACCACAGATTTAAAGTAATAAAATCTAACCAAACATAAAGTACGGAAAATATCCTTTACTATCAAATGACGGCTTCCCTATTCTCTTGGGTAGAATATCAGCACTTGTCAGAGTCAGGGACAAACAGGCCTCTTACTTCAATACTGCCTCACTTACTCACTCAAGTATACCTTCAGCGATTTCTGATTTACAATCAAGCATATATAGACTGTTTCAGCCATTACTCCGAGTCCATATAAATAACTTGTTACTCTGCAATAATTGATTGACTTCTAATTTGAAGGTCTTTTAGAAGGTCTTTAAACTGTCATGTAACTGAAGTAATTCAGAATTTACCTGTGTAGCTCACAGCTAGATTTACTCCTTATGTCATTGGATAAAAAATATGTCGAGGACTAAGATGCACACCTGGTAGCAGAGGCTACATCTTACATCCAAAAGTAACCTTCAGTTTTAAGAGTCATTAAAGTTTACAGTCCTATAAAGCATAGAGTCAAATAAAGATTGGTGCACAGTTTGCCTGACCACTCATTCACCATCTCCCCACTCTGTCTCAAAGTGATTAGGCCCACATCTGATAATTTATTAATAGACAAGGTGATTTAATTGCTTCACCCTTCCATATCTTAAATGACAGCAGCATTATTACTTTATAGCCTTAAGATTCCAGTAGCTACTGTAGGTAATAAGGGGCCTATTCAGACCTGAGATGGAAAAACCAAATTACTATTGTAAGTGCAGTAGTATAGATCAAATAGTATTTTTTTGAAAAAATAGGGATATTAACATAGGCTTCTTTTTAATTCGATGGGTTAAGGATTTTCTCACTTTTCTGTCCTTTTGTGTAGTGGGGCTGCTGGCACACAATGTCTGTCACCCTGGGGGGTTCAGCACTTCAGGTGGGATTGAAGTGAGTGGAAAGCACTTTGGCATCCTTTGGGACTAAAAGTATTAAAGAGTGCCTGGGAATTGATTATTATTAGCTCCTGGCTTTCATAACTAGAATGGTTACCAATTACCTTTCAGAGCAGAGAGGAGAGTGTGCGTAGGTTTTAATTCCCATAAGCCATATAACCCTGCAACTAACAACTAACAACCCACTTAAGCTAAACAGCTGTGAGCCTGGTCGGTACCTGGATGGGAGACCACCTGGGAAAAACTTGCGACTGGATGAGGGGCCAGCAGGGGGCGCTCACTATGTGGTCCTTATGCCCCAGTGACGGGGATAGTATACTATAAAAAGGTGCTGTCCTTCGGATGAGATGTAAAACTGAGGTCTTGACTCTCTGTAGTCATTAAAAATTCCAGGGCCTTTCTCAAAAAGGGTAGTGTTGTTACCCTGGTGTCCTTGCCAATTTTCCCATTGGACTTTACCAATCATGGCCTCCTAATATGTTCCATCTGTGAACTGGCTTCACCACTCTGTTCTCCTCCACACAATTAGCTGATATGTGGTGAGCATACTGTGTGCACTTTGGCTGTCGTTGCATCATCCAGGTGGGTGCTGCACATTGGGGGTGGAGGGGAGTCCCCATTACCTGTAAAGTGCTTTGAGTGGAGTGTCCAGAAAAACACTTATTATTATGGACCTAGGGCCTATACCTATACCTACAGTAGGGCACTGTCTGTGTGAAGTTTGGATGCTGTTCTCTGTGTTTGCAAGGGTTTTCCCTGGGGGCTCGAGTTTCTTACCACAGTCCAAAGACAAACTGGTAGGTGTGAGTGTGTGCATGTCTGTGTCTGTTTGTCCTGCGATGGACTGCAATCCCAGCGTTGACCCTTGTTGCTTGCTGGGATAGGCTCCAGCTATCCCATGACCCTGAATTGGAAGATGTGGGATGGATGGAAGGAGAGAAAGGAAAGGATTCATCCCCAGTGCTACTGTCCAAGGCAATCAGACAGCATTTCTGTGATGTGCAGACCAGCTTTGGCATTCTTTTGACTGTGCACTATGCTTACACTAATACTGAAACTATTCTCAAGGAATGTCTTAAAACCCATAAACACCTCTGTTGTGGTATTTCCTGAAGTTCAAAACGATTCTCCAAAGCAGAAAGATGGGGGCGAGAATCACTGAAAGTGATTTCAGTTCTTCGCCAGTGCCTGAAAACGGTTCAGTCTGATCTTCGCTTACCAAAAAAGCACAAATAATATGCAAGCCACAAGTACTGACTCATTTTCAGATGCATTTTATTTCTTAATCAAATGTATTCATGTTAATTCTCAGTTAATGATCTACAAACATTAAGCTATATCTCTCAGTTTATTCTTTAAACATGCTGGTAATTGGACTGTAGGTCAAACATTTTCAGTCTCCTTTTTATCTTTTTTTAATATTATATTATAGATATAGCAGGTTAAAACCATGCCAAATATTTAACTGACACACATTTACAGTACTATTAATACCATGTTATATATATACAACATTTACAGTATCAAGTTTATAAATTATACATATGAACAATGGTAAAGTACCAAATGGTTTTGCTATTTAAAATGCTCCAAATATATTTTGAGGTTTGGTAAGGTTTTTGGAATATTTGTCTTTGTTTTCCATTTCATCCAAAGAATAAAATTCTGTCTCTAGGCTATAAAAGCTCAAAGCTTGAAATACAGTAGAACATTGAGGTGAACATATCAAATGTACATTTGGAGAAATTAAACTAGACCACCTGGTGTGACTCAATGACTAGTTGTAAAAAATCCAGTAACAAAGTTAGCAGACTTACCTATTGCATTTAGGAAAATACCAAAAAGCAGAAATATCAAGAAACCCATCTTTTATCATTGATTGTGTTCACAGTACAGCCTTGGAGTTGATCTACAGTAATGTGAACAGGAACATGTTGGTAGTCACAATAGCTCAGCTTTTATGTTTTTGTTCAAACCATAAAAGCCAGCATGTCATTTACATATTAAAATGTCCTTTTAACTTTTTTTTTATGTGGAGTGTAGGTCCACCTCTTGATTGGAGGATCCTTATGTCTTAGCCCTGCCCTTTCTACCTTTCCTGGGTATGTACAAAAGCAAACTTATATTCAAATGTTCTTAATCAAATTACCTAAGCTACACAATTCTCATTTTACTTGGGGGAAGTGGGGGGACTTCACAGTCTCAGAAGACTTATGCTTGGGAGCTCTGTTTGATGACAGGGTTATAGAAAACTATGAATCTATGAATCAACACATTTCTACATTGCATTAATGTGTTAAGTGGTAGATTGCATCAAGTCCACAATCGGATTTAATCTGCATTCATTGAAAATTGTTCCAATAGGGAAAATGTTCATTTGCTACAATTGAAGATGGTTCAGTCTCAATTTCCTGTCTCTTTTCTCACCCTGAAGATAAAAGCATTTTCTGCCAAATTCACTACCCAGGAGGTTACACAGGTTCCCACAGCTGTAGAAGAGCTGATATTCAAAAAGCTTTTATGGTGCTAAAAAGAATAGCAGACTCCACTCAAGGTCCATCCTGGATCTGGTGCATTTCAAAATGTTCCTCAGACTAGTGCACATCAAAGCGCTTATGCACACATAAGTTCTCCAGTCTGTCCTGGCCCGTTCACTATACTGGACATTTACTGTATGTGTCTCTACATAGATTTCCAACTGCATGGATACTTCCATTTGTTCCCTCTCTGTGATTCAAAAGAGTTTTTGAGAGCCTACTGCATGCTATACAAAACTACATCACCTGTCAATATTGGGCTGACTTGGATGCATAAATCATCTGTGAAAAGCAGTAGGGATATTGACATGTGGTAATCTGCTGCTGTGCATCAGTTCATAAGGCCTGTGTTACACAGGTAGCCATGTGCCACTGTAGGTTTGAAAAGCTGAGTCTCCCTCTTCTATTCCGGACAATATATTGTATTAATTTTGAAGATGACAAAGTCTATCACAGACAAAAGATTAAGGTGTTTACTATGCGAAATAGAGTAGAGATGTTTGTTTCTGTTTTATTATACCTTTTTGAATGTCATGCAAGAAGAGTAATTGCAAATACAAAAATTATCTTTTGCCCCATGTTAAACTTTTTCTGTTCTTTGTACAGATCTTTGGGAATTATGACTTTTTAATTAAAAATAAAAAAATACCCGCTCATGCCCTGCCTCTTGGGCTCACAGCCATCTTTATTTCTCTGTCTCTGTCGTATTTCTTTCTGTTGACACTTACTACACTTGTCACTCTAACACCACTGCACAAGTGGTGCACAAGAGTGATTCCTCAATACTGTACATCCCTTAAGAGTGACTCAAGAGTGTTCCAGGACGATTTATCATTGTGTTATTGTTGTTTCAATCAGCACATACTGTAGTATTTAATGCTGCAGTTGAAATAACCATATTCTCTGCTATGACAATTACTGGATATTTGGGGGAATTATGCTAGATATGACATGAGATGTCAACGCATTATTTTGTGTCTGAGGAAGTGACATTTTTTCAAAATGTAGTGTTGGCAAAAATATTTGACAACATCAACCATTATCCATTCATTTAAAACCATCAGGGACACAGGTTCAGAAATGCTCCGTGGATGCCTCATGTCACACTGTTCCAAATTAATTGGATTGTACTGCTTAACATTTCTGTGTGCCATCAATTTATTTAAACATCATTGTTGCCATCACTCATGATAATAATCACTCTGTGCAAATTTCTTTACACTTTAAAAACCCTGATATAGAAATCACTCTTACAACAGATTTAAATAGCCTGGGTCTATTTTTAATACCCTTGTCTTATAAAATAATGAATCTTTGACTAATAAGTGGTGTCTGTATTAGCATATGGATGTGAAACATGACTAAAATTTGATTTGGAAACCACAGACAGCTCAAAGAACACACAGGATATAATATAAGATATATGCTTGAAATTAAAAAAAAAGATGACAGCAAAATAATTAATATTCTGAGTACACAAACAAGAGCATCATTACAAGAGTCAAGACACTAAAATGGTGAAAGCTGGACACATATTGAATAGGATGGTTTATTGTTAGGTCAAAGAACTATGTCATTGGCTCCCAGGAGACCAATAGCAGCCAAGAGACAGGTCTTCTGAAAGATGAAAAGATAAAGTGGGTTTGTTGTTCAGAGAGAGAACAACAGAACTTTGGAGAAGAGTCTTGGGATATTTCTCTTCCAGCAGTGGACTGATAGAGGCCAAAGATTCATGGTGACAGAAGTGAATACGTGGAAGAGACAACATCAGACCTGGCATTCTGCCTTGGTATAAATGAATGAACACCTCTGTGACCTACTGTACCTGTTTTATTTACATCCCCCTGCTTCACCTCATCACTGTCCTGGGGGGTGGCCAATGTGCTCACTTAACCTCATCCTCATGGTCAGGCTGTTGTCCCTCAAACAGCTTTGAGCCGGATCATACTGTATCCCCTACCTCTTGGTGTACCTACGAACAAACCACATAAATTGATCACATCCAGGGCCAGTGTCTGCATCACCTGAATGCTATAACCTCATAAACATTAAACAAAAGACAGACAGTTAAGCAGAACATTTCCCCAACCCTGCCCTCCCAACACACAGCGCAGAGCCCCGGGGTTTAATACAGTGCAATTTCCTGCTCAGTGACCCTGAAGCCCATTAGACTCTCCTTCTATTGAGTGTGTCCTTGTAAACTCTGAAATTAAAATATAACACAATTATAAATCCTTTTCATTCAGTTGCTTATGAAAAGCATGTTTAGAATCAGGCCACTTTGCAAAGCATTTTACATTGCAGCAATGAAGTAAGTTGTACTCTGAAATTCTTTGAAATTTCTCAGAAATTCACTCAAGTAGTGAGGGAATTGAATGATATTACACAGTTCATGAATCAAGACATTTTCACACTCAACAACAGTGTACAATAGCAAGATAAAGGTCTCATTCTTTAATTTAGGGCTTCAAACTGAGTTGTAAGAGTCTTGTATCTTCTTTGTTCTCCCCACAATCTACATGCTGTAATTTCATTATTTCATTAGAAGCATAATAGTACCTAATTATGTACTCATAAAATACAGAATGTACATAATTGTACATCCAGGTGTCATTGCACAATTATGTACATTGTACCTAATTATGTAATTATAATACTTCCTACCAAGCTCTGAGGATTTATTTAAATCCTGTCTTTCAATTGACTTCTCAGGTTAAAACAAAAAAATAGAAAACACACAGCCCTCCAGGAACTGTCTGAGACCTCTGCCGTAATGTAAACAGAGAGAATGATCCATCCATCCATATTCTAACTTTTTCTTCCAATTCTGGGTCACTGGACAGCAGAAGCTTATCCTGGAAGGCAACAGGCAAAGGGCAGGGTATACCTCAGACAGGATGCCAGTCCATTGCAGGGCAGGCACACAGAAACACACTCACAGCTAGGGTCATTTTTTCCAGAAGCCAACTAACCTACCAGTATTTCCCTGGCGTGTGGGAAGAAACCAAAGGAGGAAAATGAGGAGAACATGCAAACTCCACACACATAGCACCCAAGGTCCAGAACTGACCCCAAAGGGATGGTGATGCTAACCACTACAGCCTTGTGCCACCCCAGAGAAGTTGATGTAAAACACATTTCAGAATAGAAATACTTTCATATTATGATTAAAAGTTGGTGCCTTAATTGGCCCATGTATTTACACACAGTATACTGTACATTAATATCTAGAGATCAGAAGACGTCTTCATTCACCCAGATGAGTTTGTTATGGCGGTTTTGAATTATTGAGATACTTGATGGCTACATCTATACCTTTATATCAAAATAAATTTGAAGTAGTGCAACAGTTTCTCATTCGTTTTGATTATTAATATTACAATATTTTTAAATGGTTAAAACATTATATTTTTAAACTGAAGCTTTTTTCCTTATTCCTTTTCACAATTGATGAAACTCCATGTTAGTCCTGTGGAATTTTAATAATAATTGCTTACAGTTATATAGCGCTTTTCTGGACACTCCACTCAAAGCACTTTACAGGTAATGGGGACTCCCATCCACCACCACCAATGTGCAGCATTCCTTTGGATGATGTGACAGGAGCCATAACGCACCAGAACACTCACCACACATTAGCTATCAGTGGGGAGGAGAGCAGAGTAATGAAGCCAATTGACAGATGGGGATTATTAGGAGGCCATGATTGGTAAGGGCTGATGGGAAATTTGGCCAGGACACCTCTACACTTTTCGAAAAATGCCCTGGGATTTTTATTGACCACATTGAGTCAGGACCTCGGTTTTACATCTCATCAGAAAGACGGCACCTTTTAATAGTATACTATCCCTATCACTATACTGGGGCATTAGGACCCACATAGACCACAGGGTGAGGACCCCCTGTTGGTCCCACTAACACCTTTTCCAGCAGCAACCTTAGTTTTTCCCAGGAGGTCTCCTTCCAGGTACTGACCAGGCTCACACCAGCTTAGCTTCAGTGGGTTGCCAGTTGTGAGTTGCAGAGTGATATGGCCACTGGCCATATCATATATTTTGTTTTTCTCTGAAATTTTAGATTATCTCAAGGCTGTAAGGAGGGAAGGCAACATGACCTCTGGAAATTCTGGCAAGACAGATAACTTCAAACTTCTCTTAATAGCTGATTTGTTCTGAAACATGATCTTAACCATACACCCTGTCAAAGGTAACTGTTTTCTTTGTATTCCCTGAACATCCCTGCTATTGAGGTGTTTCCTGTATGCATACAATAAAGCCTATCTGTTTTCACTCTCATCCTGGAGCAAGAACTTTTCTGTAACAACATAATGTATGCCTAGGCATTCACTCCACAGGCTTTTATTCCCAAGGAAGATGTGCATATTCACTTCAGCTAAAACTAATATTTTTGCATTTTAAAATTACAGTACCTTTAGGAAGAATTCCACCTTTCCATCCTTCTGTCCCAATAAGCTCTTCGCTTAATACAATATATGGTTGTTACAGTGACTCCATCATTAACAGATGCAATTCTCTTCTTTGAGCAGTGCAGTATGCAGGAGGAATATTTCTTGTACCACTTACATCTCCTGGGAAAATCTTTATATTTCATGTGGATTTCTGCATATGTGAAACTCATTTTTGAATCTCCTTACTGATGTCTGGACAGTATTTGCAATGCTCTTTATTTGCTTGGGCATTAGGTTGCTCCTTGTTTCTGAAATCTCATCTAGAAGCTGAAGAGTTCAGACGATAGTACAGACCACACTGTGATTAAGTCACTCCCTAGACAATAACAGGCTTTCTTTATTGATTCAATACTAGATAAATTATCCATCCATCCATCTTCTGATCCCTTCATCCACTTCAGGATTGCAGGGCAGCCGAATCCTACCCTAGTAGGCAAAAGGCAGAAGACAGGATTCACCCTGGATGGGACACCAAACCTTTGCAGTGAAGATAGACACACACACCCCTAGGCCAGTTTCCCCAGAAGCAAATTAACCTACTGTACCAGTATGTTTCTGGACTGTAGGAGGGAACCCATACAAACATGAAGAAAAAATATAAACTTCACAAAGATAGCACCCCAGGTCTGGAATTCAACCTAGGGTCACAGCACTGAAAAGTACCAATGCTCACAACTATACCACTGTGCTGCCCAAAACCCAACTCTTTTTGTAAAAGTCTTAGTTTTTGTCTTCAATTAAAATCCTGTATCTAAAGGTATTTTCACTTGTGACGCACAAAATACTGCAAAACCTTCGGATACAGGTTTTGAAGTAGAAAAAGTGCACTGATTCACCTTTTCATTGAGTGTTGTTTCGCATGACTCTGCATGTGTTGAAATCATTTACACCCCCTGGGTATGACGATGTAGCCACTGAATTACACATGAATTAAAATGGAATTGATCCAGCCAGGGATGTTCATGACAATCAGTCTCATGCTCCTCAAGCCAGGCACTCATTAATTGCCACTTAAAGAGTATAGCCTAGAGAGATTTGACTGGGGGAGCTCCTAAAAATTTGTGAGAACAGTTCACAAGCCCTGAAGTATTACCCTAGTGGGATCTTCATATTGACAGGAAAGTCTCCTGCACACCGGTCACTCAGTCAGTTAATTGCTTTTTGGATGCAGTCCCAGGATACATGGTGGTGCAGTGGTTAGCATTGCTGCCTCAACAGCACTAGGGGCCCTGGGCTCAATTCTAGACCAGTTGTGCTACAGTATGTTCACAGGGTTTGTATGTACTCCCTGTGTTTGCACACTGGTAGCTTAAGAGAAATTTGTCCCTGGTGTGACTGTGTGTGTCTGCGTCTGACTTACCCTGCAATAGACTGGCATTGCTTGCACCCATTCCTTGCCAGGATAGACATCAGCTCCCCTGCAACCCTGGTGGAAGAAGCAGTTAGAAAATGGATAGATGTATGGATGCACCCCAGATTTCAGATGCTGTAATTGCTGGAGCCATCTTGCCTGATTGAGCATCGTGCAAAAAACTTGTGTTTCTGGTGAGGGAGATCAAAAGCTGAGAATGTTACTTGAAGATGTTGGACCCTCTATTGATTTTACTAAACTCAATAGCTAATAAATATTGCTTAACAAAGGCAGCGTCGAGGCATTATGTATGTACACTTATGTAACAGGAGGGAATGCTGACTTTAGTAAGTTAGTTAAGTCGAAACCTTAATTAAGATGGAATTGAGAAGTGATTTGAAGATTTTCCTTTATTGACAGACCTTGTTCTCAGAATCCCCCCCAAGTTCTTCAAGGGATTTGCTGCAAAAGTGAGGAGGAGGTGAAGGAAGAATGCAAAATATTAATACTAGTGGGGTAATAAACCAGTGGGTTCTTGTGAATAATTGTAAAAACATAAAGGAGAGCACAAGTGGGTGAAATATACATTAGTTTAATAATTTGAACATACTAACTTCAGTCTGCACATGTCAACAAATCATCACTCATGGACCTACTTGTAGCATCTTAGTGTAGTACATGCTTCCTAAATACTTGTTCACTACCTTCTGAGTGAAAGCATTGTGTTCCTTCCATTTGCAATCTTGAAAACATAATCATGGATGATAAGCGTTTGAATAGTGCTAGTGATACACCTTTATCGGAGAAAAGGAAATCCATGAGTTTTGAAATTAAATTAGACATTGTCCTGAAAAACATGAAATGCTGTCTCAGGTATTGCCACAGATTACTGCACACACAGAAGAGTATTCACTTTCTAGCAATTACTTATGAAAGACAGTAAAAATGAATTGGTAATGGTGCAGGCTGACAGCCTAGCCAAGGTTCATTTTTCAGTTTTCTAGTCTGCTTTTGCTATTCATTTGTGAACTGCCAGTCAGTAAAACTTAGACAATATTGACTGTGCTTAGCCTTGTCCCTGGTGTGCATGGCAGACATTGTCCTCTCCTTGATGAGCAGGAAACTAGTTTTTCAGTCTGAGTAATTTTGTTTTCACTGCAAGTTCCTCCTTTCATTAGCTGCTTATGACACATTCAAAGAATATACAGACAGTAATCTGCCTTGACACAAATATTTTATCTCCATTATGAAATCGTTATCTAACGGGTACGCTTTGTGGGGAAATGATTGGTGGCTCAGGTTCCGCTGCGAGGAACTTCAACGGCTAGCAGCACTCAACTCATTCAATGAGTATGAGTAAGCAGTTTCAGAATTGTTTTCCCTCAACTCTATATTTTGGGAAAAAAATGACTCAAGATAAGCACCAAAAACGGTGAGGTAGGGAGATCTGGTTTAGATGATGAGATGAGAGAATCAATGACACCAAAAGGGAGATTGCAAAGCAGCCAAGGACACAGAAAGGACTTTCTGTAAACCTGCTTTAACTGTTGTAGCATGTGGACAGCTAGTTCAAGTCACAGACGTTTTCACAGCAATGCTTGTGTAGTTCAAAATGGCCTCTAGACATTTTCTGAAGCCTGGAATATACTGTATAGTTACTGTTATACAGTATACTGTACAGTATGTGTATGACCAAGGTGATAGGGAATATGGTTCAGTAATTAACATGGTAGTTATGTTGCTGCAGAGTAATAATAATAATAATAATAATAATAATAATAATAATAATAATAATAATAATAATAATAATAACCACCACCACCAATGTGCAGCATCCACCTGGATGATGCAACGGCAGCCATAGTGCACCAGAACACTCACCATACATCAGCTATCAGTGGGGAGGAGAGCAGAGTAATGTAGCCAATTCATAGAGGGGGATTATTAGGAGGCCATGATTGGTAAGGTCCAATTGGAAATTTGGCCAGGACACCGGGGTTACACCCCTACTCTTTTCGAGAAGCGCCCTGGGATTTTTAATGACCACAGAGAGTCAGGAAGCCATGATATGCCATAACTTTAATCCGTACCTTTTAAAATTCAAAATGGGAATTATTTTATTAGAATACATCACATACCTTTCAATATCCACTACAGTACTTATTCAATTCAGATTCATGGTGGCCTAGAGCCTATCCTAGGAAGCACTGGGAGCAAGGTGGGATACACACTGGTTGGGATGCCAGTCCATCATACTGTAGTGCACACAAAGACACAAACAAGACTTCCTCCTATGGTCCAAAAATGTATTGTTATGTTAATTGGCTTCTTTGAAAAATGGCCCTATTGTAAGTGTGTGTGTCATTATGTGCTCTGAGATTTCCTCACATCTCATCTAGGGTGCATCCAGGATGGGCTCCTGCTCCCCCATGACCCCCTATGAGATAAAGAAGTTTAAAATTGGTGTGAGTCAGTTATCAAATTAAGTAATATATGTCAATTTAGCAAAAACAAAAAAGACGTTTTGGACCAAAGGACTACGGGGGATTACTTAATGAAACTGAACTGACAGGGATTCACCAAGGCTGCAAAGGAACTGTGAAGGAAAAAGTGAAAACAACTCCTGGACAAAAGTGGAGACTAGTCCCGGTCCTGGACAGCCATGTTCTGGTAGGCATCCTACTGTAGGTCACACAAATGTATCAGTCTTCCTGAGCTGTCTTGATACTATCTGTTTTTATCTGACTATACTATCTATCTACTGTCATGAGTGACCATTGTTTCAGACCCTGTAGGCTAAAGGAAGTTCAGGTCTTCACTTCAGATGATCAGTAAAATCCATGCTTTAAACAAATTACCTGCTCGGGAAGAATGCAATTTTGCCATGTTTTGAGGGATTCCAAAATAGAAATGCGCAGTTCATACAAATCTGCAACATATTACCCTGTGCATGCACAGAATGTAAAACAGAATATGAAAAGAAAACATAACAGTTCTCTTTTGGAGGTAATAACAGCATGAAGAGTGAAATAATGACTTTTTCAAACATTTGTACATTTTTTCACAGATTTAACACAAAATTACTTGGTATCATATATACAGTTGAATTGTTTTACAAAGAGACTGTATACAAATAACTGAATACTGCAACTACATGTACATATACATTCCCCACAAAAATGTATTTTACACTATTAATAATTGCCCAAAAACTTAACAGATCTCTTCTACTCTTGATTATTCTTGATTTAAGAACATTTAAAAGGAGTCTTTGACTATACAGCTCATTTTATCGTTAGTAAAAACTTTAATTTCCTTTTTAATCATTTTTACAATTTACAAGAGTTACGTACAACACATCATGTGGATGATCTGAGATTTGTAATCAATTCTTTGTACTTTGTCAATAACGCAGGGCTGCAGACTAATTGTTCAGCAGATCTAGACAACCTCAAAACCAAAAACCACAGAGTGACAGTCTCAGAAGTAAACAGGAAGATCAGTCTGATTTTGCAATGAAGTGTCATTTTTAACAGATCAAAATTGGAATTTGAGATTCAATGTTTTAAATTGAATTGACTTTCCTATAAATGTCACAGTTGTATTGATTATGTTGCTGTATTGCAGACTTAAGCACATATTGTATTTAATGATAAGTTATGTACAGCTCCTAATTCGCTCAGAAAATGTGTTCTAAATGATTTCATTCATGTAATTACAGCCAATAGAAAATGAAACTGCAAACTAAGAGCTTATAGCTAACTACAAACTGAAAAAAATGGTATTAAGCTGAAACCATAAACCTTTAGATCACTGAGGGGTTTCAATAGAAAGATGCAGGTGTTAAACTGCATGCATTACAATAATGAAAACATAAACACAGGTATTACAACACATATTATACATGTAGCTTTAAAGCACTTAATGAAATTGGAGAATAGGTTTAGATTAAAGCTGCAATCATTTAGAGTCATTATTCTATTTCATGATAAAGTGAACCCACCTAGGCCCACAGCCTCCTGTTACAAACTCAATACAGTTTTTTGCTATTGCATGGCGAAACCTGTAAAGAAATGTTTTTAAAAAGTAAGCATGCTTTTATGAAGGTTACTATCACATGAATAAAAGCTGAGGTGCAATGACATAGTAGGAAACTGAGGCACTGAAGAAACCCCAGAGGACAGCAGCAAGGACATCGGAAAAGGAATTTAATCTTTTTGGTTGCAGTACAAGTCTTCCCACTTGAGGGGGAAATATAGCATGATTTAAGTTTTTAATTTTTTGAAAGGAGTCCATAAGATAGAGCACATTGGTAAAACAATCAATGTAGGGCAACTGGTTAGATGACAGTTTCACAATATTAGCAAAAACATTTATATTCAGTTATTGATGCATGGGTCACACAGTAAGAGAAAATAAGTACTAATTAACAGAATAGAATGATATCTTGCATAATAACAGGCCAGATATTAGAAGGAAATGATTTCCAATGTGTACTGTATATATAGTGACCAGCACTGAGGTTTACATATAAAAAATACTACAATTAATACTAAAATTTATAAATACCAGTGTCCAATAAAATGGCATGATAATACCTCAGGAGAGGTAAAAAATTGGAAAAGCTCTCTCTGTAATCACCATTAAGAACTTACGAAAGATGGATACGGTTTCTGTTAAGTTTGCCTAGTAAAACTCAAATGCAAAATACAGCAATGACTCTAGCACTTTCAGTAATTCCAGTAAAGTAATAATTCTTGGTTACAAAAAAGGTTAAAAAAATAGACTGTCTTTAGGAGCAGTATTGTAACTTCCAGGTATCCTGATGTTGCCAGATTTCAAAAACTATCCATGGTTAGACCTGGTCGGTACTAGGGTGGCAGACTCTAAGGGAAACCAGTTTGGTACTCTATGTAGTGTTGTAGGACCAGTAAATGTCACTCTTCCATTTGAATGAGAATTGCCAAAGCAATGCCACAACACAGTGAGCAAGAACCCTCCTGTAGGAGGAGTGTCCTTCAGTGGACATGTAAAGCCACGGCTCCGTCTATTTGGAAGAGCAGCCTGCAACATAGTCCTTGCCTCCTGTTACTTTGTTTCTTTTTAGTAGTGCTAGCACATACAGTGCCTTGCGAAAGTATTCGGCCCCCTTGAACTTTTCAACCTTTTGCCACATTTCAGGCTTCAAACATAAAGATATAAATTTTTTATTTTATGTGAAGAATCACCAACAAGTGGGACACAATTGTGAAGTGGAACGAAATCTATTGGATTTTTGAAACTTTTTTAACTAATAAAAAAATGAAAAGTGGGGCGTGCAAAATTATTCGGCCCCCTTGCGTTAATACTTTGTAGAGCCACCTTTTGCTGCGATTACAGCTGCAAGTCGCTTGGGGTATGTCTCTATCAGTTTTGCACATCGAGAGACTGAAATACTTGCCCATTCTTCCTTGCAAAACAGCTCGAGCTCAGTGAGGTTGGATGGAGAGCGTTTGTGAACAGCAGTTTTCAGCTCTTTCCACAGATTCTCGATTGGATTCAGGTCTGGACTTTGACTTGGCCATTCAAACACCTGGATACGTTTATTTGTGAACCATTCCTTTGTAGATTTTGCTGTATGTTTGGGATCATTGTCTTGTTGGAAGATAAATCTCCGTACCAGTTTCAGGTCTTTTGCAGACTCCAAAAGGTTTTCATCCAGAATGGTCCTGTATTTGGCTGCATCCATCTTCCCCTCAATTTTAACCATCTTCCCTGTCCCTGCTGAAGAAAAGCAGGCCCAAACCATGATGCTGCCACCACCATGTTTGACAGTGGGGATGGTGTGTTGAGGGTGATGAGCTGTGTTGCTTTTACGCCAAACATATCGTTTTGCATTGTGGCCAAAAAGTTCGATTTTGGTTTCATCTGACCAGAGCACCTTCTTCCACATGTTTGGGGTGTCTCCCAGGTGGCTTGTGGCAAACTTTAGACGAGACTTTTTATGGATATCTTTGAGAAATGGCTTTCTTCTTGCCACTCTTCCATAAAGGCCAGATTTGTGCAGTGTAAGACTGATTGTTGTCCTATGGACAGACTCTCCCACCTCAGCTGTAGTTCTCTGCAGTTCATCCAGAGTGATCATGGGCCTCTTGGCTGCATCTCTGATCAGTCTTCTCCTTGTCTGAGCTGAAAGTTTAGAGGGACGGCCAGGTCTTGGTAGATTTGCAGTGGTCTGATACTCCTTCCATTTCAAGATGATCGCTTGCACAGTGCTCCTTGGGATGTTTGAAGCTTGGGAAATCTTTTTGTATCCAAATCCGGCTTTAAACTTCTCCACAACAGTATTACGGACCTGCCTGGTGTGTTCCTTGGTCTTCATGATGCTCTCTGCGCTTTCAACAGAACCTTGAGACTATCACAGAGCAGGTGCATTTATACAGAGACTTGATTACACACAGGTGGATTCTATTTATCACCATCAGTCATTTAGGACAACATTGGATCATTCAGAGATCCTCGCTGAACTTCTGGAGTGAGTTTGCTGCACTGAAAGTAAAGGGGCCGAATACTTTTGCACGCCCCACTTTTCATTTTTTTATTAGTTAAAAAAGTTTCAAAAATCCAATAGATTTCGTTCCACTTCACAATTGTGTCCCACTTGTTGGTGATTCTTCACATAAAATAAAAAATTTATATCTTTATGTTTGGAGCCTGAAATGTGGCAAAAGGTTGAAAAGTTCAAGGGGGCCGAATACTTTCGCAAGGCACTGTACACGACAAAATTGGCTATAACACGTAACTGCTCTTCTCATTTGCTGGACTACCCAGAACTTCTTTTCTTTGGCCGTGAAGATCATTAATGATCTCATAGCACCATTCAGAAGAGAAGGGCAGGAGCTTCCGAAGGGCAGTTTGGTTGCCTAAGCACTAATACTGAAACATGTACAGTGCAAAGATATTTTGAGTGTTGCAACATGCAGTCAGTTTTTGCCCTAGCAAAATGTAAAAGAAAAAAAATATATATTGCCAGATGTAATTAAGGGCTACCTCTGAATAAATCAAGTGTGAACGATTGTCTCAGCCATTGTTAGACTTTTTTAGACCATTGTTAGACACATTTAGAGACTAGTAATTTAGGAGCCCCCGGTGGTTCTCTTAACAGAGCAGCAGCAGTTACAGGTCTCACACAATACATCAGGCATTTAAAAAAAATATATAGTTCCTGAATAGCCCCAAGTTTGTGCAAATATTTAGAAGTTAAACATGAAAGCAGGTTCTGGTATAATATGCATAGGCATAATCTGGCAGTAACACACTCAGCAGATCTGTAGTTTAAATACTTTTACAGTACATACTGTACCTGCTGCAAAGAAATTGTTTTTGGAAATGCTTTTGTTCCCTACAGGTGGTTAAGTACAATCAGCCTGCCTTCGTACAATTATGATCTTATTAACTGCACCTGCAATTAAGAAGCAATGTTGCAGTAAAGAGGGTCTGTCCATGGTCTGTCCATTTGATGGAGGAGTAACTTACCTTTTAGGTGTCTTTTAAATGCTGTCTTGGGAAACAGTACAACATCCTTTGTTCACTGGAGTTTGTAATAACTGTAACGACGATGGGGGCTGTGTAGAAAATAACCTGGACAAACTTTTGGGTCATGCACATTCTCTTTATTCCAGACCTCTGCCTACTGGCAACCAGGCAAAAGAGACTATAAACACTCTTGAACAAGGGTTGAACACACAAGGGCAGCAATGGGAACAGGTACACGAGTTTAGGGTGGATATCGGTCTTGGGGAGAAACAAGGGTAAACAACAACACAACACAACATATCCCTTTTTAATCACTGTTTACACAGCCAGGGTCAGCTAGCGGCCAGCCTGCAGACCCTCAGTCCATCCCCCAGCAGCGGTTCCCAACCTGCACTGTGGCGCATACATTATCCGGGTGCACATCCACTAAGGCACCCAGCTACACTACCTGCGCCTGAGGCATCCAGCATCCCGCCAATGTCAAACAGTCCGTGCAGACTGTACTCGTAATCTTCCATCTTCCAGGGGACCCTTCACAGCTGCAGTGCGGTGATGGCTGGCAGTCTGCTCCACTGCCACTGACAGGCCCTGACCCTGGCCACTCCCCGGGCTCCTCCGGAGTCACTGTACTGGCCACCTCCACGCGAGCCACGATGGGTGCCAGAGAGTCCCGGTGTAGGCCCTCACCCTCCCCCGCCTCTTGAGCCGGACCTGCTAGCAGATCTTGCCTATCGCCTCTAGGACCTCACAGGGCTGAGGCCCTTGCGGCGGTATGGGCTGTAGACCCAGACCAGGTCCTCAGGCTGAAAGGCAGATTGTAGTACCGCTTCTGCCGTATTCCCATTAGTGTTAGGTGGGTCTCGGTGAGGTTGTGCACACACCTCATCCACTGCTGCAGGTCCCACTCATAGTCAGGTCTAGCTGGCGGTGCCGGTGAACTGAAGACCAAGTCCATCGGAATGCGGATCTCCCTCCCCAGCATCAAGGACGCCAAGAGTGTGAGGGGAAGGTAGTCCCGCTGGTGCCAGGAGACCAGGTTGGCCAGCTGGGTGGAGAGTGTTCGGTTAAATTGCTCCAGCAGCCCGCTGCTCTGGGGATGCGGGGGGATGGTCTGCGTCTTGGTGATCCCCAGGCACTGGCACATCCTGGTGAAGTCCTGGGACTCAAAATTGCACCCTTGGTCACTGTGTAGCTCCTCTGGCACCCCCAGCCTAGCAAACATCCCCTCCAAAAGAACATCGACCACCGTGGAGGCTCTTTGATCCATCAGGGCATAGGCTTCAGGCCACTTTGTAAAGGAGTCCACCGCCACCAGGATGTGGGGGTTCCCAGCCTCATGTTTGGCAGTACCACTCTAAATCCCGGTGGCACAGCCCCCACTGGATCTCACCACTGGAGGGCACCCACTACCCACGGCGCAGCACCCTGTCCTTTACCTCCAAGGTCTCCCACAATGAACAGAGAGCCTTGAAGGACTTGGGGTGTGGTGTGAGCTCTTTCCACGTGGGCCGGGTCCCCGCTGTCTTCCAGCAAAGCACCAGCCCGATGTTGGGGTACGCTTCCTGCCACTGCGCCAGGTCCACAAGGTCCACCCCCAGCAGCCCTCCGGGGCCATGGCTGCGACACTCACCTCTGCCCCGATGTAGACGGCCCCCTCATCTTTGTCCCACCGGATGCATTAGTGGCAGTCCGCCGAGAGAGAGCGTCTGCGTTGTGGTGGCGAGACCCCGTGTGGTGCAAGACAGTGAAGTTGTACTGCTGCAGGATCTCAATCCACCGCAGCATCTGGCACTCTTTCTCTTTGAAGTTTAGCAGCCAGGTAAGGAATGCATGGTCTGTCCACAGTCGGAACAGGGTCCAGAAGGAGCACTGGGCATGAGCATGGTGTCGATCTTGAGCTGCACGAGGGTCGTGTGGGTGCAGTCCTCATCCCTCACCACAAAGAGGTCCTCATGCAGGGCGCGAAGAGTCTGCAGCTGCAGCTGTTGGTTCTGGTCAAGGCCCACGCAGCTGCGCTGAAACAGGTCCTCTAAGACATGACTCATCTCCTCCCGACGCTCAGCCACTGCCTCCACCCCAGTGGCCGTCCCACTGGTTGCCCCTCTAGGCAGCTCAGGGGCAGAATCCAGCACGTTGCTGCCGCCACCTCTGCCTCCTGCTCCAGCAAGTTCATGTCTTCTGGCTTTTGCCCGGCCTTCACTCCACAAGGCAGATTTGTTTTCCCTGCCGGCCCAAGTCCAGACTGCCACCCACCTATTCAACGAGTCCAGCCCCAAGATACAGTCCTTTGACGGAGGTGAGGTAGCAGGGGTGGTGCACTGTTATGGCTCCCAGGCGAATGGAAAGTGTCCGTATCCCTCGGACGGCAGCGAGCTGCCCAGTGGCCTTCTACAACAGCAGATCAGTGGCCTCCCATCTTAGGGCACTGGCCCCCAGTCGGAGAAGGGTGACAGACGAGCCGGTGTCGATCAGGGCCAGGCAGGACTGGTCCAGGATCCAGCATGGGAGGTAAAGGCTTCGGCTTTGGCCGACCAGCCCCACGGTGGTGTGGAGAGCGCAGGTCTCCGCAGTGCTGCCCAAAGTGGGGGTTGTGGTATTCAAAGACGGCCGTCCCCTTGCTGGGCCACCCCGCTCCTGTTTCCCGCAGCTCCTCTGGCAAAATGGCCTTAAGAAAGGAAAGGCATGGAAGGCCATTTCCCGCTGCACCTCTTCCAGGAAAGAAGGGTAGGCCTGGCGGACAAGGTACATGATGTCCGCGGCAACAGGGCCCAATTGCTCCCCCATCGGCGCCACCGCAAAGTCAGCCTCTCCCTCATCACCTCAAGTGCCTCCAACCAGATACCAGCCGCCAACACTGAGTAGTCACTGAGTAGGGCTGTGGCTGCCGTTACTGCATTGCTCAGGCTCCCGATGGTCGCTTTTTTTCACTCCCAGGAGGCACTCAACAAGGTCGTTCATCTTTGGAGCTAGGTGGCGCTTTGCAGAGTTCGGTAGGCAGTGCCACTCAATGTCCATTCCATGCTGATGTCCCATTGCTGACACCAGTGTAGGGACTATGGGGTTAAGGACAAGCTTTTGGGTAGCGCCTCAACCTGCACCGTGGTGCATACATTATCCAGGTGCTCTTCCACTAAGGAACCCAGCAAGGGCGCTACATATCCCTGTTTCATTTTTATTATTGTATGTGTTAATCTATTGCCTGCATGATCGCCCAAATTACTTGTGATCAAAGACAGAAAAATAATTTGGTCTGAGATTCTGGGGTACTAAATGACCAAGGTAGGGGTCATTTCATAACTCAAAATCATGAGATCTGGAATCCCCAAACATGCAACAAAACAGTTGACTTCAGAAAATAAATGTCAACAATGAATAGAGACCATATGTCCCATCCACCTCAAACAGTTGCCAACAGGTCTTGCCAACAAGGGTGTCTCAGTAGATTGTTTTCAAATTAAAACGCACTTCTACTTGGATCCTCTTGTTTCATTGTTGATTCTGAAGAAGTCCAAGGTGTTTACTTTGTCAATTCCTTTGAAGATGTGGACATCATAAATTGGTATCCCTCCTGCTCTTCTCTGTTCAAGACTAAAACATTAAGTTCATTTAGGAACAAGTAATAGGTTTATTCCATGCTGAAAAGAGAGGAAAGAAAACACAACGTTTTGGCTGTGGGGCCTTCCTCGGATGTAAGAAAGATGTTTAGTTCATTTAGCCTGTCAGTGTAGAACTATTCCTGAAAAACCAAGAATGTATGTGACTCTTCTGCTCTTCTCTGGACTGATTCAAAAGTAAAAGCAGCTTTTTATAACATTCTGACCAAAATTGTCCACAAATTTGTAAATGAGTTCTAGAGAACAGGCGGATTTACTGTATGTTTTTTCACTGTATTTTAACTTAAGTTATTTGAATTTACAATAAAGAGGGTGGCAGTACTGCAGAACTGAGGTTCAATTCTTAATGTAATAACCGTTCTTCCACTAAGAGAAGTCATTATGAATTCTAATCAATTCTAACACTTTTTTGTCACCAGTACTGTCAGGCTGAGTTGTTTGTTATGCCCCTTAATTTTCCTTGCAATTTTTACTGTTGTGTGATATTTTTCTTTTTCTTCATGTTATCTACAATGTGCCATCTGATTGAAAACTCATGGATAGTAAACGAGAGACCCCAAGCTGAGCATTTTTGTAATAGTACTTGACATGACAACATGAATTCTATCCCAGAGACTCAGGGTACAAGACAGGACTTTCAGTCCATCACAGGGCACACACGTATATAGAGACAAATGTTAATCAAACTAACAAATGTATGGAATGTGGGAGGAAACTGGAGTGCTCAGAAAAAATTTATTTAATCCAGTACAAATTGGTTCAGAAAAGAAACAGGAAAGCTAATAGGTGTTCAGGTCTAGAATCACAAGAGCAGTGAGGCGATGGTGCTATATTTCTACAGGTTGTAGGCTGCATCTTTATTAATTAACAAGAAAAAATATAGTGAAGTGGTCCCCTTTAATTGAAGAACACAACAATTACGTTTCAGAACAAATTTACAAACACTCTAAACTTGATTACAAAGTTTTTCTGTGTGCTTGGATTCAGCTGTTTTGAAAATAAAATGCATTTTTTTAATCATTCTGTTGTTTCATTTTGCTTAAAATGTGGACGTCTGTCTTTTTAAACAGTATCTCCATGCTGTCTGAATTTGCGATTCTGATCGGGTGACAGCTGCTTCCAGCTATGCTGCTGTATGGAAATTTCTGCAGAAGGCAGGGAGCATCTTTGTGACAGAAAGTAAATTATGGAGAGAACATAAAACTGTGAGTTTTTCCTGATCAACTGACACCCTTGTTTCTGTAGACCCTTTAATGTTTGAGTTTATGCATTTGGATTGAATTATACAGTAGGGGTGCATATTATTGAGCTGCAATGAATAAAATACAGTATGACATTAATAAGTGCAATATAGGTACCCAAAAAGGAAATATCCAAAAAGGGAATAGGAACCTATACAATACAGTATATAAAGTAAAGAGGTGATCATCTAGATAATGACACAAAATGTACTACTAAGACCTTATTGTGGAAAATTGTTCAATTTGCAAAAACGATATAGCAAGATGGGCAGAATGTCCTCCTGTTGTCTGCAACCTTGTATGATTTCTAAACCTTTAAAATGCTTTAAACTGCTTTCTTTAACCTTGTTTAATTTGGATGTCAGGTAGAATGAAAGGCAGAAGAATTTTGCTATAAACTGTGCTCTAATACAGTTCTGTACACTATGATTCTATTGTTTAGGCCTAGAAGACTCTAGGGAGTCCTTTCCTATTCTGAGGTGTACCAGCAGCGAAGAAGAAGGGCACTTTGTCATTGTAGTTGATTCCTCTAGGGTAAATAGCAGGACAAGCTGGTTGGATATATGTGTCCTTTAGTCATGCTGTTATACGAATTTACTTAATTTATCAGTATTAAACACAGTATGTACATAAGGAGTGAGTAAATTATTTTGTTGTGATTCACCTCAGACACCCTGAACAATGATAAAACCTGCCTCAGCAAGCTGTGCTGAAATATTATCAAGATTTACTGCAGAAAATCATTCTTTTATGAAGCTTTTTAGGAATAAAATGGTTATTTATGGCCTGAAAGAAAACAAAAAACACAGTACACAATAGATCTTTATTTCCTAGGTTTAAAAACATTTCTGTTAACAGACAGCAAAGGCGGAACATCTCAAAATGTGATATCCTAAAGAATATCAGACAAAAAAAAATCAATAAAATGTTAGAGATAGAAAATGTGGAATCTTCTGTCTTTTTTTCCAACATGCCATATTGAATCAAGAAAATAACATTAAAAATACAATACCTCCCACCCTTTACATCAGGCCTTCCTGAACTTTAAATGAATTATTTTTTTATAACCCTGTACAATGCTGTAATATACTTCTTTGTGACCTGGGGTTCCTTTAGCAATGATGCTGTTCCATTGGCACAGTGTTGTGTTTTGCACTGCTGCCTCACAGTTTGTGGGTCCTGGGTCCTCATTCCAGACTGTGGAGTTTACATGTCTCCCCGTGTCTGCCTGGGTTTACTCTGGATGCTCCAGGTTCCTCCCACATTACTGCTTAGGTTTAGTGATGTCTCTGAATTGTCTCTTGTGGTAGATCTGGAAGCTTGGCATGAAGGGCCCAGAAACATGAACCTCCTGTTATAATGTTCATTATTCCTTCATTGGAATATGGGGAATGAGGCAGCCCCAATCCTGGTGTGGAACCTTCCCACCCTGACCTATTTAACCTGCTTTTACCTCATTGGATTCCATGAAAACCTTTGTCTCAAATTACAGGAGAGCAGAGCTTGTGACTCTCCCTTCTAACCTTAACCAAAGGGAAAACTAACCATACAGTATGTTTCTCTGTTAACTTATAGAGAGCCAATTTGCTTCTCTCTTTTGGCCTATGAGGAACATTGTCCTTTTTCCTAGGAACCCTTAATTAGTATACATCTTGACAATTACACCTCGGTGCTGAGCACAGTTGCAACAATGTGACCTTACTCTGTCTGTCTGTCTTATGCAAACCACACTCTGCATATGTCTCTGAACCACACTCCTGCAGTGCAGTGTCAAAGATAACTGATGACACAGTTGTTCTATTATATGCCTACAGTATATCTCTCTGCCATGTGATGAACTGGAGTCTCATTGATGGAGTGACCCTGCCTTGTGCCCTCTGTCTTTTGGGTTAAGCTGTAACTCTATGTTCTTTGATGTTGTTGTGCCCAATTAATGGATAATGGATGGCTGTTCTATAGGAATTTCAGGCTCCTCAAATGGAGCGGCATCCCATCTAGGATGTAACCTGCTTTGTGCCTTTTGCTTGCCAGGAAAATACCATCTCCCATGTGGCCCTAAATTAATAATAATAAAAATAATAATAATAATAATAATTGCTTACACTTATATAGCGCTTTTCTGAACACTCCACTCAAAGCAATTTACAGGTAACGGGGACTCCCCTCCACCACCAACAATGTGCAGAATCCACCTGGATGATGCGACGGCAGCCATAGTGCGCCAGAACGCTCACCACACATCAGCTATCAGCGGGGAGGAGAGCAGAGTAATGAAGCCAATTCATTGATGGGGGGATTAATTAGGAGGCCATGATTGCTAAGGGCCAATGGGAAATTTGGCCAGGATGCCGGG
This sequence comes from Lepisosteus platostomus, assembly GCF_059453375.1. NCBI lineage: Eukaryota > Metazoa > Chordata > Actinopteri > Semionotiformes > Lepisosteidae > Lepisosteus > Lepisosteus platostomus. The sequence continues at coordinate 20,330,019 of NC_142617.1, forward strand.
GTTACACCCCTACTCTTTTCGAGAAACGCCCACAGAGAGTCAGGACCTCGGTTTTACGTCTCATCCGAAGGACGGCGCCTGTTTACAGTATAGTGTCCCCGTCACTACGCCGGGGCATTAGAACCCACATGGACCGCAGGGTGAGCACCCCCTGCTGGCCCCACTAACACCTCTTCCAGCAGCAACCTTAGTTTTTCCCAGGAGGTCTCCCATCCAGGTACTGACCAGGCTCACACCTGCTTAGCTTCAGTGGGTTGCCAGTTGTGTTATTGTTCTGTCCTTGAGTCGTAATTCCTTCTCACTGCTTAAGACTCAATGAAGACTTTTGAAAGAAGATAATTCAGTTTCTAAATGTCTAGCAACATGTCTCACAATAATGACTTAACTCACAGAATACACTTCAAGAACCCTTATACAATGTCTTCACAGGGAAGGTTCAGCAGCTGACCACAGTATCTGTTTGGCTTGAGTAGCCAGTATCAGGTTGATAATTGATAAGCAAACCACATCTTGCTGATGGCAACTTACCTCAGTCATTGTGCTCTTTCTGTGTGTTCAGTTGTACTTTCTCCACCCCACAATCAGATCCAACTAACAGGGAAGTGGCGGCTACACCCCCCCCCCCCCACCCCCCCAAACCTGGCTAATAAAAAAACCATTGACGTTCTATGCGTTCTATGATGAAAGGTGAGAAACTGAAGGATGAGCATACTGTATAAGCCATAAAGCCGTTCAGCACTATGATTCATAAATTCTTCAGAGCACAAGAGAAACACTGATTCGGGTGGTATATTATACTGGATCTAATATCAATATTTTGTGGAAGCAAATGTTTCATAAGATTGCCATATTTTTAAATATGAAGCTGTAATTGCATTGACATGGTTGAAACTTTTACATTACCACAATGGATATTATACAGTAGGTGTTTTTGTGTTTGCCTAATGTTTTTACTAGTGTTAGAATTTCCATTCTGGTAATTTAGTGCTTATGTGATAGAAAAAGGTTGTTTTTTTCCCCCATTGTTAGTTAGTTTTTGAATGAACTCATTTCAAAATGCTTCAATATACTGTATGTGCCAAATACCAATTATGGTTAGAATTCTGAAGTATTCTGTATGTACAGTGCCTTGCGAAAGTATTCGGCCCCCTTGAACTTTTCAACCTTTTGCCACATTTCAGGCTTCAAACATAAAGATATAAATTTTTTATTTTATGTGAAGAATCACCAACAAGTGGGACACAATTGTGAAGTGGAACGAAATCTATTGGATTTTTGAAACTTTTTTAACTAATAAAAAAATGAAAAGTGGGGCGTGCAAAATTATTCGGCCCCCTTGCGTTAATACTTTGTAGAGCCACCTTTTGCTGCGATTACAGCTGCAAGTCGCTTGGGGTATGTCTCTATCAGTTTTGCACATCGAGAGACTGAAATTCTTGCCCATTCTTCCTTGCAAAACAGCTCGAGCTCAGTGAGGTTGGATGGAGAGCGTTTGTGAACAGCAGTTTTCAGCTCTTTCCACAGATTCTCGATTGGATTCAGGTCTGGACTTTGACTTGGCCATTCAAACACCTGGATACGTTTATTTGTGAACCATTCCTTTGTAGATTTTGCTGTATGTTTGGGATCATTGTCTTGTTGGAAGATAAATCTCCGTCCCAGTTTCAGGTCTTTTGCAGACTCCAAAAGGTTTTCATCCAGAATGGTCCTGTATTTGGCTGCATCCATCTTCCCCTCAATTTTAACCATCTTCCCTGTCCCTGCTGAAGAAAAGCAGGCCCAAACCATGATGCTGCCACCACCATGTTTGACAGTGGGGATGGTGTGTTGAGGGTGATGAGCTGTGTTGCTTTTACGCCAAACATATCGTTTTGCATTGTGGCCAAAAAGTTCGATTTTGGTTTCATCTGACCAGAGCACCTTCTTCCACATGTTTGGGGTGTCTCCCAGGTGGCTTGTGGCAAACTTTAGACGAGACTTTTTATGGATATCTTTGAGAAATGGCTTTCTTCTTGCCACTCTTCCATAAAGGCCAGATTTGTGCAGTGTAAGACTGATTGTTGTCCTATGGACAGACTCTCCCACCTCAGCTGTAGTTCTCTGCAGTTCATCCAGAGTGATCATGGGCCTCTTGGCTGCATCTCTGATCAGTCTTCTCCTTGTCTGAGCTGAAAGTTTAGAGGGACGGCCAGGTCTTGGTAGATTTGCAGTGGTCTGATACTCCTTCCATTTCAAGATGATCGCTTGCACAGTGCTCCTTGGGATGTTTGAAGCTTGGGAAATCTTTTTGTATCCAAATCCGGCTTTAAACTTCTCCACAACAGTATTACGGACCTGCCTGGTGTGTTCCTTGGTCTTCATGATGCTCTCTGCGCTTTCAACAGAACCTTGAGACTATCACAGAGCAGGTGCATTTATACAGAGACTTGATTACACACAGGTGGATTCTATTTATCACCATCAGTCATTTAGGACAACATTGGATCATTCAGAGATCCTCGCTGAACTTCTGGAGTGAGTTTGCTGCACTGAAAGTAAAGGGGCCGAATAATTTTGCACGCCCCACTTTTCATTTTTTTATTAGTTAAAAAAGTTTCAAAAATCCAATAGATTTCGTTCCACTTCACAATTGTGTCCCACTTGTTGGTGATTCTTCACATAAAATAAAAAATTTATATCTTTATGTTTGGAGCCTGAAATGTGGCAAAAGGTTGAAAAGTTCAAGGGGGCCGAATACTTTCGCAAGGCACTGTATATTTTCATAGTCTATATGTGTATATGTATAGTATTTATATACAGTAAAGCACTGTACATCTTTAGTAAGGTCAGATTTTGATGACCAAACAGCAAAAGATCTTTGATATAAATTCCCCCGAGAATGTTGTCTTCATTGAGCACTAATGTTTTGTTCTAATTGTCTCATTAGCTCACGATGAGAGTTTTAGGGTTAAAACAGGATGGTGGTCTTCAGTCTCCTTTAAGATACAGAAAAATAGTCTAAAATGAGTAAAACACGTAGATTAGTTACATTGGATTGTGAGAATAAAGGGTGGAAAAGCACATTGTCTTCAGATGAGCTGTCTATGAGCCATGCACCTTCAACAAAGCTTCAAATCATCAAACCTTCAACCCGTAAGGGATAAGTGGCTTAAGCTGGAGTTCAAGTTGTAAAGTAAGAAAAGCTTTTGGGAATGGAAATGTATATTCAGTCTTGAAAGTCTTTTACCATATCTAAAAAATCATAATTTTCCAAAGTTCTTTTCCCCTTAGATACAGTATATGCTTTTGAAATAAGTATGTTTTCTATATCAGTTATATTAAATGTATATTCAATATAGCTGTGCTGTTGGCACTAAATAAACCACATACTGTATTTTAAAACATATAGGACTTACATAAATGTTTTCCAAAAACTGAAAAGCATGAACTTTATTAACTGCTCTTAATATTGTATTACTCTAAAATAAACGTAAAAAATTATGAGCTAAAGGGTATCAGGTTTGGCAAAATGACAAGAGCACACATGATTTTGATATTCACAAAACCACAATATGGGAGAAAAATCCATTTAGCTCATAGAACTTCTGCACTAGTCATGTAAGCTAATTGTGAATAATTTGATTATAAAAACATCTGATCACCAGAAGCCCTGCACACAATACAAAATATGCTACCTGTTGGGAGATGAAACAAAATCATAGTTCAGGCAGGTAACTCAATTTCAGTCCATTAGTGTGACAGTTAGGGATGCCTGACTTAATTACTAAAGCATTGTTCTCTGATCTATGTGTGTAATACCGGTTACTGCAAATAATCAGACAAACAGCTTAACTCTGCCAGTCAGGTCCAATTACTTTCTATGACCATGGCATTTAATCTCAGTTACATAAAGGTCTTGCTGTGTTGAGATTTAAAAACAAAAAAATTACAAATAAAAGGAGGCCATTAGGTCAGCTTTTTCTTTTTTTTTCATAGCTAATTGATCCAAAGATCTTATCCAGCCATTTCTGGTAAGGGACCAGGGTATCAGGTTCAACAACATGGCTCCGTTTCTTGTTCCATATTCTTACAATCATTTGTGTAAAGAAAAATCTCCTGTTATCAGTTAAATGCATGTTTCCTTAGTTTCCCTTTTGTCCAGTGGTTAGTATTTCACCGTTTCAATTCAATTTTTGTGCCAGCTTTTGTATTATATTCTCGCAGCTGATGCTTTTATTCAAAGCTTACAAACTGCGTATAAACTGTGTGTATATCCACCCATCCATTTCCTAACCACTTTGTCATGGGGGAGCCAGAGTCTGCAAGCAATGGGTGCAAGGCAGGGTATACCCTGGATAGGACACCAGTCCATCACAGAGTGCACACAGACACAAACACGCACACATTCACACCAGGGCCAGTTTTCCCAACAGCCAAGTAAATTACCAGTATGTCATTGGAGCCCGGAACAGCCAGAAGAAACCTACGCAAACAGGAGAATTGAACCCAAGGCAAACAAGGCAGCAATATTAACCACTGCACATGTCGCCCAACTATGTGCCCGTATACAAATCTTGACACTGATGATACTGCAGTTTACACATATTTCTAGATACCTAGGTACTCAGATACCTTGTCCATGGGTACAGAAGTGTCCCCAAGCCCTGTGTGACTCTGTAGTTTGGAGTTCAGAGTTGTGATCTAATGTTTAGCTCTGCCACCCCAGATTTACCCTGTTCCCTCTGATGTCTCAGAGTCACTGGGCTGGCAAAGTGACTCTTCAAACTCAAGTTAACTAAAGACTAGGACAGAATTGTAATTGAGTTTCACATTCCTTTGTGCTCTCTTTGTTCTCTTTAAGAGATGCTTCATCATGTGTCATGTGGTAAACAAGAGCTTTACTCCTTTCATTTAAAATTGCTAGTTTTGGAAGCTTCCAACTTCTGGTGAGCTTCTGTCACCATGGATATGGTCTCAATGGTGAAATTTGCATTGAAATGTAAAATAAAACTAACCTCTAGAGCCCAGTCCTAAGTCCTCTCTCGACTCCAGTAATTAAAAACTTTAATCCTTTAGCTCAACCCCAATTCCAGGCTCAGTCCCTGCCAGCGGTGTTTCTCCTTTCTACCACATGGAAGCTTGCCATTAACTATTAAAACCTTACATTTAGGTTGAAGTTTCAGTTGGATCCCATGTCTTCTGTTTTATGTTGCAGCTGAATACTTAATCACAAAGACAAGCTGAAGTGTTACTTATTCAGCTCTTTTAAAGGGTTTTCTGTGTTTAATCCTTGTTTTGGTAATACCTTGCTTTAGGTGTACACATGCCAAAATACTTTAAAGAACTTGCTCAATTTTTTAAACAAATTCATGCTTCCTTGTAGCAGCCTAAATGACTCTTAAACTCTTAGAATAAGCGTTTTTAGTTTTAGATTTGCACAGGTCCTGCTCCGTAGTTTCCAGACACCTGTTCATTGATACCTACTACAACAGACAGCTTGTAGGGAATTTCCATTCTCATGCAAATTCGTGAGAGCTGAAAACCTAAGAAAGGCATAATCAAGCAAATAGATCAATTAAGGGATTCAGTATGCTGTAGTAATTAAGACTTGGCTAGAACAAAACAACAAGACAGAGGAGGCTTTCTGGCCCAGGACTGGAAAGGAGTAGTTTAGTCTGTTTTGTAATGTTTTATAATGAATTATTTCTTCCCTGTAGCAGACTAAACGTCTCTTAATAGGTTAACAATTAATGATGTACTGGGAGATACACTGTATCAAACACTCCTAGAATAATCATTCTTAGTTTTGCATAGGTCCAGCTGTGTAGTTTCCAGACACCTGCATGATGGTAATTTCCAGTCTTATGCAATTTCCCGAAAGCTGAAAACCTAAGAAAAGCATAATCAAGCAAATAGATCAATTAAGGTGTTCAGTTTGCTGCAGTAATTAAGACTTGGCTGGAATAAAGCAACAAGACAGAGGAGGATTTCAGGCCCATGATTGGAAAGCAGCAGTTTAATCTAAAATATATTTATTAGATTTAAATTGCAGATAAATTTAGGTGTCTGAACCCTGTTTCCATGGGGGATGTTTTTGCAAACTTTTACATTGGCTTTGTTGCTTAGTGTAGTTAAAATGGCTATTTCTTAAAATCTGTTTCAGTAAGAAATGATCCAATTGTTTAGGTTCCTTCAAAATTTAGTAGGTATCAATAGCTTAACCTCAAAAGTTTGTTTACTCAACTAAGGAGACGGGAATGAACAGTTTTCCCTGTAAATCTACTTGTGTCTGTGTGTTCGTTCCAGGGTATATTCTGCCTTGCAGCTGTTTCTTGCCGGGATAGGCACCAGCAACCCTGCAACCCTGAATTGGAAATAGCAGTTAGAAGATGGATGAAAAATGGATGGATGGTACTCTATTATAGGAGATGGGGGTTTTAATTTGCTCTAATAATCATACATTTTAACAGTAAATTAAGAGAGTACTCAATGACTTTTAGGAGCCAATCAAACATATTAATGTATAATATTACACATGGATTCTAAATAATCAATATACAATTTATTGATATAACCAAAACATGCATAACAAGCAACAAACCTAATAGAGTACTGTATATCTATTAAATGATCTGTTGATATGAATGGTGGCCTCTAGAGAATTAAGCTGCAAATAATGAAGTTTTATACTCAAAGATCCATTATCCAAACATCCTTGATGAATTTAAACTTTGCCCTGACAGATGGAGCTGGGCTGGATTTATCTGTGGCAGTGTCTCTGTGCTGGGAGGGTCCTGGTGGAGACAGAGGAGAGAGAAAGCTTTTCTTGCCTTGTGCCGTAGTTCAGGCAGCCCTGCTGCAGTAGTGTCATGCAGACTTCAGTCTTTCAGTCTGTGAACAGTTTTTCTTCTTGGGGTCCAGCCACAAAGTAGACAAGGGAACTCCGTTTTTTACAACTATAATTTTAATCAGAATATGCACAAATATTCTGGATGTCAACAAAGAGACCAGCTTTCTAAGTTTGTTGATCAGGCAAAAATAACAGTGGGTTCACAAACACAGGATTTCTTCTGTTTCAGGAAACATATCTTGGAATTCTATACTTTACTGACTTCCTCTCTCTGACAGGCTTCTTGGAGAAATGTTTAAGACCTGTCTTGGACTGCTAGCAGTCATGTGGTTGTAAAGGTCAGTTTGCCAGTTTACATTGAGAGAGTTTTCAAGTCAGCGAATTAACTGGTGAAAATGTGTTGTGTTCTTGCTTTTAAGGTACTGTATGACATCACTAGTTGGTGATTGGCTGAGATGCTATCAGGCATACAGTACATCTAGTACACACACTACAGATCCCCAGTTGGGGAACTGGTGTGGAACTTCCCTTGGGTGATGGATAGTGACAATTGATCTACGGTTTTGGGAAGAAACCTTGAGACTTGTTGGAGTCCATCTGCATTTAGAGAAAGGCACCAACTGCTTGGTCAAGGCACACAACGATTGTTAGAAATCTTAAATAATTAATTTTAAGTGAAATAATAGGCCTTGTCCCTAGAGTATTGTTATTACAGTGTCGACATATGAATCATGATGTTCCCAAACAATGGCAATCTATGCAATTTGTGAACTGCTGTGCTTTATGTCCATCAAGGCAGTTACAGAACTGAAAAAAACGTTTTACATTCAGATTGACAACAAAAATCATATGATTTACTGCATGATCACATAAGCAGATGACACTGTGTTTTAAGTGCCTCGCAGAATGTGTATCCTGTGTAAGTCATCCTGGATAAGACTATTTGTTAAGTGAATAATATGATAGTAATGATGAGGACTAGATCATTCCATCAAGTGAAATTAACTATGCTTGTGAGCAGCTTTAATCTCAAAGTGTGAAAACAACAGATGGCTCAACAAAGCTTTTTAAGCTTTGGCAATTTCTATTTGGAAGAAATAAAACTCAATGGACCCATTTCAAATTAAGAAACAATCAACAACATACCAATTCTTTTGTTAGAAAAGATGTGAAAATACGAGGTTCTCTTTTTAAATAAACCGTTGCCATCAGCTTTCTAAAACACTTGAATAGCCTTGTCTTACATGTAACTTTTCATGTACGACATATATAAAACAACACAATATATTTTATGTTTTACATATTTTATGCAGTTTCGTAGTTTATAATACTTTTTTGTTTATGCAGCATTTGTAATAAAGATTGATCTTAAGGCAGGTTACAAGAAAAAAAACTAAATTCCAAAGAAGCAGGAGTTTAAGTCTTAGATTGATGCTACTGTACAATCACACATGGCAAACAAGAGGGCCTAATCCTCTATACCAGAAAGCCAGAGGTAAGTCTGAATAGAGAAAAGACTTCCTGGCATCGTTTAAAAGAGAATTTTATGAATAGAGTGATATCTGTATATTGTACCACCTACAGTGAACTGACAAAAGTTTCTCAGAGGTTTCGTTTGAAGGAAATATGAGTTGCTTAATTTTCCTGTACTGAAAATTCAGTAAATCTATTCTGCATGTGTGTGTACCAAGAAGCCATTTCAATCACTCTTTAAGTATCTAGTCATAACCATGTTTACACTTGATAATAATGACAATTGACTGACTGATTTAGTTTTATTACCATTTCCTTATGCCACATTTAATTCAGCTATAATTCTATGAAATTGCCACACAGTTATCAGCAGACATCATTAACTGTTCAGAAATTATGTTCCCTGGATTCCAAAGCTCATTTACAAAAACAGATGAAGAAAATCACATACAATAGCAATACTTTATCCTGCAGTTCCCATTCTGCGTTTCAGTGTTCTTCAGACCTTTGGCTAAACAGAGTCAATGTCATTCAACAAGCTACACTACATTCCACTGACACCCAAAAAGTACACCAAGTCCATAAAATTATATAACATGAATGAAGGCGTAACTAAGAAAGGGAGCCACACACACCTGAATTCAAAGCTGTACCTCCATTACCTGTCAAATAAAACCTGTCCCAAAAGAAGACAGTAAAACTAGGGATACATATTCACCAAGATACTGGCTCCTTGAATACTGTTATTATTTTATTTAAAAATCTAATATGTGTATTGTTATTAAAATGGATGTAGTATCTTCCAATGATGATACTGGACCCTGCCATTTCAAAACATAATTCCCCCCTCAACATTTTCATGTTTCATGGTACAAACAGTGACCTTCTGTATGACTCTCTGCTCCAGACTCTAAATTCTGCAAAGGGCCCAGATGCCCGGTATGGATGTGCTCGTGCTTAGTGTTTTGCTACAGTTATGCAAAGGTCATTCATTTTATTATGACAGAGCTCCTTGGTTTTGCAGTTATGAGCTATTCTGGAGTCAAGCTATAAGGCACTGCACAAACACCTTCACTGTGGAACAAACTGATTTCTTATTTTTCATCTTGAAGAGATCCTAGTGAACAACAACAAGCTGACAAGCCAGACCCTCTGGATTCACATTAAGCTTTCAAAGACAGATCAAGGTTTGTTGTCAACCTCCATTTTTTATTGAATTGTTGCTTTGGTTGCAGAATTCTGTCTGAAACATTATAATCTACTTTGTCCACAGTAAAAAACATGGTAAAATATTCTGTGTTCTAAGCTTCCTAAACAATATAAAGGTTTTTAAAGTCTAAAACATATTTACATGACTAAAGAAAAAAACTAAAATGAAAAAATATAAAATATGTACAAAGCTTCAGTTGAATTGGCAGTTCTTATTGTGTCATTACAAAAATAAAAGAGTTACGTTTTACAGTACACTCTAGAACTTAACATCTAATACTGAAACTCATCTAGGCTAACACCTGTACCCTGTACTGAGCCTTCACTGTCAAAGTCACAGGTCAAATAATGGCATTTTCCTGTTCTTTCCCATCTGATTCTCTCTGCTGAATGTCCACTGTAGGAACATCTTCCTTGGTCTTCACACATAATGCTCCCGGTGATTGATGTATACTCTTTCGGAGCCACTGTTGTGACAGATCCACTCGTGGTATGAGAGTTGCTCAAGTTTTGGACTTCTATGCTCATGGAAGTCTGGTATCATTGTATCTTGAACTGTACAATGTCTGTCCATTACCCTGGACTGAAATGTAAAGAAAAGCATAAACAGCAAATGTGCATCCTAACCTTGTATTAATGAATAACCTCTTTCTGGGAAATTCTCTGTTCTAGATCACCTCTGCTTTATACTGTTAGGCCCAGTGGAAGCTGTAATATTGTATACACAATATTTGGAAAAACATTTTAGTTACTTTTAAAAGATTCCAGCAAACTGATACATAAAGCAAATACCTGCAGTTAGAGACTTAACTGGAGGAGCGTGCCTGCAATCCATTGTAATTTTGAGTGATGTGGCCATTCTTAACATTTTGATAGCATTTGAAAAACATTCTTGACTTGCATTTGTGGGTGTTCATAATTAAATCTTATCACTGTCCTGTTCTATCTTTCTTCTCAATGGGTGACTAGAAAGTGAAAGTTCAATGATGGTCTGATTTCTAACCAATGTCTTCAAAAGTCCCTCTGAACACCACCTGAGCTGGATTTGTCTTTCTGAGCCTCTGGCCTGGACAAGGTCACCAGCATCAGGACAGCAGAAAAGGCTCTGTATAAAATTTCCTGAAGCCTCCTTTCAATGTCTACCAAAGGAAAGTTCAAATATTATAGAAAACTGTGAAATTGCAATAATGTGGAATGTGAGGCATAAGTATTAAAAAATACTATGTTCTAAGTTGCATTCAAAATATGCAAGTAAAACTGTTCCTTTGGGATCTTCAGCATGTGAACATGATAATTCTTAAGGAGAACTCCTTCAAACACTGCATCACTGGCCTGTGGCCTACAGTAGCTCTTTGATTTTCTTCAGCCTGGTCAGCCACACTGGGTAGCTGAGCTCCCTTGACCACAGGCAATTCCAGAGGAAGTGAGTTGTGTGCTGTCATTGTCGCTGATAAAATAGAGCCAGGAAAGTAGGCAGAGGCTAGGGAAGAGAAGTTGACTTCATACACATGAAGGGATTGTCTGATTAGCCTGAAAATTAATTTAAAATTAATTAATGTCAGTTCCCCTTGTGGATGATGAAATGTATTGGGTGACTAGAATGGTGTTTTTCTCAAATTGCTTTGTAAGACAGCAATACAATTCTGAAGCTCCAGAAGTCCATACATGCAATGATCAAGTTCAGCTGTATTGCTAAGATACTCTCCCATTTGCTTCTGAAGTAATTTCTTTTTATTGTTAATAACTGTTTTGCTTAATGCTTATTTTTGATGTAATGAGCAATAATCTGTAAGCAGTTCGGAGGCTTGATTTGCAAGTGAAAATTCATGCTTGCAAATGCAAAAGCATTGGCCAAAGACAGTAATGGCATTAATTATGCTGAAATTATTTATAGGTATTTTCAAGCATGTCATGAACAATTCTTGGACTTATTTAGCACGTTTTGTTTTTTTAGGGATGAGTATTTGTGGAGTGATAAGCAGTCTATTCAGTGATGTGATAACCTGCTCTGATAATTCATAATTAAGTGAAGAAAGTGGACTAGCTATGTATAAACAGTAAAGTAACATCATCCTGACATTTCTAACACATTTCTAACATTTCTAATTTTAAAGAAAGAAGCAATTGCAGATGCTGCAGTCTGTAAAAATTCAATGATCTAAACTAAGTAAGAAATCAGATGAAACTAACCCATTAAAGGGTCTCTTCACAGTGTTACTGCTGGTGCACTCTCTAAATGAAGTGGTGAAGGTGATTAAATGCAAGGGAAACAGCTCAGACACCTCTTTTCTGTTGTGGCTTTAACGCTGTGTTATAAAGTGCTGCTGTCGTCCCACAGCAGGGCAGATGTTCACTTACGGAGGCAGTTTACCCCAGTTTCATCTGCTGATTTTGTGAGTTTTAATTTCAGCCACTATCACTGTGCCTACACAAGATACGCAGCAACAACAGAACAACCATTTAGAAACCCAGAGATGTTTTGTGCAATCTATTTGTTTTTCTTTATTCCCCTACTGAAGACACTTACCGGAACTGTGCTGGCAGTCAGGGGAATGGACACGGTCCTCTCCATGTATGTGGGATGGGGTTTGTGTGTCGGCGGGAGATCAATTCTGTGTTAATGATAGACAAGACAGTTTTGATAAGCCCTGTGAAACAGTGTTCTGCAGATATACCAAATTTATTAATCAGGCTATGTATGTCACTAAATATAAAACAACCAGCTAACAGCAGTAACTGGAAATAACTATGATGCTTCAGAGGAGAGCAATTGTATTTTAATTTCCCCTGGCTGCAGTTATGAACTTCTGAATTGCTTTAGTAATGCTCTTGTGGGCATGACTGTTGTAGTGTGACTTGTAGCATATTATATTTTTCCTTGGGTTTCAAATAAAACAACATTTTGAGGCAGGGCTAGGTGGCCTAAAATTGCAACTCATTATTCAATAGCCACATAAGGAAGGACATCTACACCACAAAGCTCTGGAATAGATGGAAACCAGTTATGGCTAGACAGGCTTGAGACTAGCATTTACTGTAGTTTGTGATGTATAAAGATCCTATCACTTGTATAATGGAACCTTTTCAATGAGTTTTGTATTTCAATCTTAAACCTTTAGGGACATTAGCAGAATCAATCTGTTCACCCAATGGCAATCAGTGCTTCAGGCCCAGACTGAGTTGAGTTTGACCCTCAAAGTGTCTATTGAATATCATACACTGCTAAAATAGTTAACATTAGCATCATCTACTGCCACTATATTTGAAATGGGTGCAAATGTGCAGGTTTTAAAGATCCCTAAATCTTCAACATCAAAAGAACTAGAAAAAAGTTGTTAGTCAGGTACACTTAAGCTAATGACTAGTTGAATTACAGTAGGCGACCAGTAGGCCTCTTGAAGGTAGGATAAGAACCTGAAGGTTTTAAAAGAATTCACACACCTCATGAATTTTCAAAACAAAAGCAAAATTAAGAACAAAAAGCAAAAAATTAAAAATGTTGATGCCTGACTGATCTTATAGTACCTACTTAGTGTAAGAACTTTACATAACGTGTCATCTTATAGTGGAATCTGATTGGTGTCATGAGCATGGAGGTCTGGCTTAAACTAGCTTCTGTCTGCTGTAAGCAGCCAATGTGAGATACAAAAGATGAGCAGAAATACATATTATGTGCTCTGTTGTTAGATTGCTTCCTGTCCAAACGTGAAATTTCATTGGGATGCTTCCCATCTCACAGAATTCATATGAATCTATAGCTTGTAATGTTTCTTGCTCTATAAAGTCAGGGTGCTATGGTGTTGTGACTAGTAACAATGTCTGCTCCAGCTCTGAAAAAACACTTAAAAAAAATCAGTTACTGAAGCAGTATAATAATAATGCCAATATTTTTTAATTTCAGTGTTTTGGGTTGGTATAAAAACCATAAGAAATCTCCAAACGTATACTGCCTAATTGTATTTTTATGCAATATTGTATTATAGGACTTTTGAGGATCACTGTGTAATATTCTCTTAATTAGATTCCATAATAGCATTTGCTTAATCCTTAACAACCTAAATTTCCCAACAACTTCTGCTGATGCTATACTGTATAAGAGGCCAGATCATAGAGCCAGTTGCACATTCACTATTTGAACGCTGTTATTGGGTTTAACTGTTAACCAGCTACAGTATGTTTAAAAAACATAATGTACTGCAGTTAAATATTTGTAGGAAATCCCTAAACTATCCATCTAAACTATATTAACAGCTTGGGCAGATACTGTAGCTATCGCTTCAGGGGGAACCGTGTAGTGTATGACACATTAACTTTTTAAACTATTGAATGTTTTACGAGCTGTGTAACCTGTGGTAGAGATATGGGCAGCCTTGTTGAGATTTTGATTAAAGAGAAGCACCCGCACACACAAATCGAAGTCACTTTAAGTACGTAGGTGAATGAATGAATGAGTGGCCTTCCCCTGAAAAGCTGGCTGAGGTTTTCATTGAGTACTCCAAGACATCTATACATGGCATTGTTGTGTGCAATTGTTTTGTGTTTGAAAAGGTGCCCTTGCTATGCTATGATAATGTATGAATGAGACTTTTTGTTCTCTCAGCAACTACCTGAACAAACTGATTCAAACACAGTAGAATCCTGGTATTAAATTCTGTTAAGTCTGGGGGTTAGAAAGAGAGTCTATTGTTTCAGGAGTGGAACCAAGAGTACAGTAAGTGTCTCTGCACTAAAAATGATGTTTGTCTCAAGCCTTTCTTTAGCTAATTCTCCTTAACTGAGTTAATCCTCTCAGTAAGTACTGGAAGAAAAACTAATACTGTAACTCATTTATTGGAAATCAGTTATCAACTTTATTTGCATATTTGTTTGTTGGTGTCAAATTTGTATTGAACAGCATTACAAATGCAGTATATTAGAAGCATTGATTGTTTTGCTAAGTAAAGATAGATTGAACACTGCAAATAAGATTAAAATTATATGTCATTTCTGTAGTAAAATTGGCTTCCTTTAGCTCTCTGCTGCCACCTAAAGACTTTATCAGCATTTTCTTTCATTTTAGTGTTCAGCTGTGCAGTAAATAATATGCTTCACTGGAAAATGGGAAAACAAAGGAGACTACTGTGATTAAGTTACAGTGGAGGCAGTTTCACAGTTTTAGGTGTATAAAAACTCAAGTGTTGGCATTCAAACACCATCGAGCCAACTTTTCTGATCTTTATGTTTTTCAATGCAAAAGGAATTAGTTAAAAGACTTTGCTGGATAGACAAAATGTGCTGTTTGCCTTAATCTTTCCTTATTGTGTTAAAAATCCGATTGATACTGATCTGATATATTTGATGTTCTAAAATCTGATGTTTTAGAAACTCCTATCCAAAATCTATAAATAGTGTATTTTAATAAAAATCTAACCTATAAAAGTATAACATATTACCTCAGCCTGTATTTTAAAATAGTACCGGACTTCCAGTATATGACTGAAGTACCCAAGACTTCCAGAGGGATATGTCTATTGAAGAGGGTTCTAATAGACAAATTATAATTATAGAGGAACTGTTCATAAGTAGTCTTGTGACCTAATATTATATGTATCAGAGTACTGGATTATTGCAAAAATATTGACATAAAAATATTATAACTATTTCAAGAAATGATAGACTTTAATTGGGTCATGCAAGCTTTCGGTGACAGCAGTATAATGTGACTTGCTGGCTTAGTTAGTTTAACTTTTTGTGATCTTTAACTGCTGGATGAAACCTGAAGGATTTTCAGAAGCTGGGTTGGAGGATTTCTATTGTGCAGGCATAAAAAAGGGACAGCTTTGAAGACTGCTCTGGTCCAACTCTCATAGATTAAAAAGCCATGACCAGGTCACTGTAGAGAACCTCAACGTACAAGGAAATCTTTGGCACAGGGAGCTGCTCATACTCTTTCCACTGAACATCTTGCCATCTGCCCCATTCTGGGGTACCAGCCTCAATGAGACACAAATACAAACCAGAGTGAGACAGCGCACAAGCGAACAATTAAACAGCAAACAGTGCAACAGAACTCAGGGATCCCAATATTCAGGATCTCCATATTAGTTTACACTCATATTATGAGTTCTGGCATTAAAGAAATTGGATATTGGTTACACCGTAACTGTAAATAAAGCATATTCAGAGTAGATAGTTAGTTTCATTGCTTTCTTTGTCAATTGTTTATTTAAACTAACAGCATCACTTAGTAACTGTCCCTTTGTCCACTCTGCAAAGTTTCCTAAATACAAGTCTTATGTTACACTGCAGGAAATGGGAGGAAGAACTGGTTATGGGCATTGGTAACAGTTCTCCTCTGCATCACATGACACAGTCTCCACTCCCATGCCATGAATCAAATATAGTATTTTTTTTATCTCGTTTATATCCCTCATACACAGTATATATATATAAATATAACATATTTATATTGGTTTTAATCGTAAAACAAGTGGCTGTTACCCAAATTCAGGAAGCTGCCAGGAGACTGCAGAAAACTTTACATTTTTGCATGTCTGGGAAAATCTAAATGTTTTGTCACATGAAGCAGTCACAATGATCCAAAGATCTGGGTGACCAAACAATTTTACTAATATTTAATAGTGACCAGATTATTCTCTGTTACATCTTATTACAGTATGTCAGCCCTCTTAGAGCATCTGTAGGGAAGACATACTGTAATAAAGGAACATAAAAAGAAGAAGCCGTAAGAGCACCTCCTTCAACAGCCCAAGACACCAGAACCTGTCCCAGTAATATGACACCCAGAGGCTCTAGGCTTTAAGAAAGGGATTTGTTGTCTTATATTTGTGAAAACACTGATTAAATAATTCCTAGCAATTGTGTACACTTTTACAGGCAATGAGGAGTCCCCTCCACCACTACCAATGTGCAGCATCCACCTGCATGATGCAACGGCAGCCAAAGTGCACTAGTCACTCACCACACACCAGCTATCAGTGGGGAGGAGATCAGAGTAATGAAGCCAATTCATAGATGGGGATTATTAGGAGGCCATGATTGGTAAGGTCCAATGGAAAATTTGGCCAGGAAGCCAGGGTTATACCCCTACTCTTTTCAAGAAACACCCTGGGATTTTTAATGACCACTGAGAGTCACTGTACTTGGTTTTACTTCTCATCCAAAGGATGGTGCCTTTTTTACAGTATAGTGTCCCCGTCACTATTCTGGGGTATTTAGACCCACATAGACTGTGGGGTGAGCGCCCCCTGCTGGCCCAACTAACACCTCTTCCAGCAGCAACCTTAGCTTTCCCAGGAGGCAGTAGTGATCAAATGCTGTCAAATTACAAATTATATATATTATTACTTTAGTAAGAAAAATAAATCTGAGATCACTACTGTAGGTTGTCAGTTAGAATACGGGTTCACACAGTGTTTCAATACAATATATATATTGTAGCTCTTTTCTGGACACTCCACTCAAAGCACTTTATAGGTAATGGGGACTCCCTTTCACCCCCCCAATGTGCTATATCAACCTTGATGATGAGACGGCAGCCAGTATGAGCACATAGTATGCTCACCACACATCAGCCATCAGTGGGGAGGAGAACAAAGTGATGAATCCAGTTAATAGATGGGGATTATTAGGAGGCCATAATTGCTAAAGGCCAATGAGAAATTTGGCCAGGACCAGGGTAACCACAGAGAGTCAGGACCTCGGTTTCATCTGAAGGACGGCGCATTTTTACAGTATAATTTCCCCATAATTATACTGGGGCATTAGGATCCACACAGACCGCAGGGTGAGCGCCCCCTACTGGTTCCTCCAGCTAACCCCTCTTCCAGCAGCAACCTTCCCAGGAGGTCTCACATCCAGGTACTGACCAGGCTCATACCTGCTTAGCTTAAGTGGGTCATCAGTTGTGAGTTGCAGGGTGATATACTGTAGCTAATTTTTGTTATCCACCAGGCTACAGTAAATCTCTCATTTCATTAATTATTATGTTTTTGAATAGGAACATAGGTTCCCATATTTTTTTCATCCATTTTAGAGCACAATTTAGTCCTGGGGGGGCAGGGTGGTGCAGTAGTTAGCACTGTTGCACTGCAGAACTGGGGCCAGGAGTTCAGTTCCTGGGGTGCTTGCTGCATGGAGTTTGTATGTTCTCCCCATGTTCACATTAGATTCTGCCCAAAGGAGAACTGGCTGTGGCATGAGTGTTCATGTTTGTGTTTGTGAATGCCCTGTGATGGAAAGCAATCCTGCCCAGGGTGTATCCTGCCTTGTACCCGTTGCTTGTTGGGATTAGCCCTAACCCCCCCCAATCCCGTATTGGATAAAATGGTTAGACAATTGTGGATTTAGTTCTGTGTAAGATCTTTTCTTGAACAGGACACATAATTCTTCCTTCATTTTACATATTTCTTCTCTTTCTATTTCACTTGTGTCTCAATTCAACAGAAAGAGAGTTCTGTTTTTTGTGTTTGTAGTAGATAGGTCTCTAGGACTCTCAGATTTGTAAATATTAGTAAGAAATAGTAATAAACCTCTTGTGTTTGTGTAATAAATATGTATTTATCCCTTTAAAGTTAGAATTTCTTTATTCTTGTCAGAATATAAAAAATCTTTATTTATTTCTTTATTGGATTTTTTCCATCTTCATGAGTAACTGCAAAATAAGAACAATAAAACAAATAGTAAAAACATATAACATTCAGATCTCCAGTATACTGTATATAATCTTTACAAGATAAATGTAAAGCTTAGTAATGAACTTTGCTTGGCAAAACCCCCCAATATTTTACAGTTCTTCTGTGTAGTTTACACATTAATTTGTTTCACTTTATAGGTAACATTTAAGGTCTCTTCTGTCTTAAAGTGTCTGGTTGATATGGGGCCAGTTGGCAGCTCTACTCAGTACAACAGAAAGAGTCTTTTTACACCAGGAGGAGAATAACAGAAACTAGAAACAGACAGCAGCTGAATACAAATGTCTCTACCTGAATGTCAACAAATGCCACTGAATATCAGGCTTGGCTTTATACCAAGGTCAGAGGGAGTTATTTCTTTAAAAGACTGGTCTTGCTCTCTCTCCCAGGAGAGAGCTGTCCATCAGTGCTGGAAAATGTAATGGACTTCAAAGTTCTATCAAAGGTCATTTTGTTTCATGTTGACTGGTCTGGCTACAGCTTTGATGTTGCATGTATATTAACCCATCTACTGTGTAATTTTTGCTGATTGTGAGACTTTTCCAGGTTTTTCAGTCAACGCTCAACAACCAGAGCAGAGATAAATTCCCCTGAATGTCAGCACCCCCTTTAGAAGACACTGTCTCATCTGAGATTTAAACTGCAGGGAGTTGTAATTAAATTCACATTGAACAGAGAGTAGCAGAGTTAGAGACAGAATTTAATAACAAGAAAGCAGAAAATAAGAAGGGGACTGTTCTGTCTTGCTCATTTGCATGATAGTTTTCCCCTCAAATTAAAAGCAATGCTTCTCTGTCTCATGCAGAACTGTATTTTTGTGTTTCCAAACTTTTCATGGAAGCATGAAAGCAAGGGGCTTTTTCCATGTTGTAACTACAATAGGACTGCTTTTCTACCAAAGGTTATATAATCAATTTGTTGCACCTGCTCACAGATATTGATTTTTACTGTGTGCGTGAGTAGACCAAGATAATTGTCTCCTTTTCTCAGCGTCTTAACACCTCCTGGAAAAAACTTTTACAGTATTCTTTTTCATAGCAGGTTCTATAGAGAAAAAAAGGGCTCTGAAAAGTATTACACAGCAATAAGATAGAAGGACGTTCACATTCAGACAAAACTGGAAACTGGAAATATATTTAAAACCAAGAACATTTCTATATCCAAAGAGTTGTGGTCATATGTAACAAGCTATCCAGCGATGTTGCTGAAGCTGATATCCTGACTTCTTACACAACATGGCTGGATTAGATCCTTGGATACAAACAGGCTAGATACTGTAGGTTGAATTGAATGGTATTCTCTCATTTATAACTTTTCTTATGTTCTTAAATGTTTCACCTGTTTTAAACTGTTTCTGTGGTTAGCTGCCCTATTACAAATCTCAACAATGAGGCCAAGAGACACGGAGAGTTCAGGTGAACACAGAGATAAACTGTAACAATAGGAAACTGACCTCTGCTTCTGTGGTTTAATGCAGCTAGGAACATTGTCTATTTTAAAAGCTTTAAAAGTTATACAGTGTAATAAACACAGCAACAAATAGAAACAGATGCAACTATTCCTTAGAGACACTTCCATGCTTAGCTTTGGTGACCAAGGTCATATAGATATTTTATTCTACGTAGAATGGTGTAGGAATAACAATGGACATTTTCATCTCAGCATGAAAAAGCATCTTAAATGAAGCAGGAGCTATCAGTGCTGAAACCACTGCAAATGAGCAATGTTTACTTCCACTTTCAGACAGTCAACTATCACCAGAGTCAGGCCCCCAATGAAAAGCACACAACAATCTGCAGAACAGCATTAGTCAATCAACAGAGAGTCTCGGCAAATAAAACTAAACAGCAATCGTCTTATGTTTTCAACATGTGCAAGAGAATGAAGAGCTACTTAAATTTATTACTAAATAATCCTTTACTGTTTAACCAAATAGTCACCTCATTCAAATCAAACCAGAAATGGCAACTTAACTTAACAGAACAGGTGACATGAGCACAGTGGGATTAGAACTAAGATGCCAACTTGCTGTGCTTTTACCTCCAAGTCACAGGCAGCACCAAGGTTCAAACCAGCCTCCCCCAGATATATTGTTTCTTCTCAGATTCACCCAAACATCTTAACTTTTTTTTGTTGTTCAATTATTTTTAAACACTTTTCTTTTTAATCATCTAAGATGGCAAATATGAATTCAATAAATTCTGGTGAGATACAGAAAATCAAAGAGCACTGTGTTCATAGTGACAGGACAGATGAGAAGTGTCTGGAGCCTCTTCCACGGGTGAGAAAATTCTGCCCATTAAGGCTTGATAGGGAAGATGGACACATGGAACTTGCTGTCAGTGCAAACTAACTTCACATTTCCCTGAGCATTGTGCATGGCATTGTCCATGGACAGTTGGACAATGCGGGTTTTGAGTCCACTGGGCGTCATAACACCTCTAAGACTTTCACAGACCCATCCAGATGCTGCTCTCTGTCCTGACTTGGCATCCATTGTATCACACCATGGACACAACCACGCACTCATCGCATATATGTTAATCCAGTTCATCTCATTACTGCCAGGTCTGCCTGTGGTCCAGTGCTCTGTCATTGAGCTTCCTTCCACACCAGGAAAGGGCTCTTAACACAACGAACCTTACTAGAGAAGGTGACCGTCCCAGATTCAGTACGTCTGTCTGACCAGACTGAGAACCCCACGACCAAGTGTCTTCCCACCTGTCTCCTTCACAGCTCCAGCTTTGTGCCATATCCCAGTCCTCCACCCTTGCTTGGCTATACAGCTTCCCTGCCCTGATCTGCCCTGTTTAGCTGCATTGAGCCTTCACCGTTTGATCAGGCCAGCTGTATTGTGCATCCCCTGCTCGGATAAATATTAGTCTAACTCCTAAATAATACCAACAACAAACAGGGAAGTGCTCACCCAAAATTCTTCTTCATGCATTGGTATTGCATTATATACAGCATACACAGAGAAAACATACAGAGAAAAAATGATAGATTTGTACTACAGCAGCAAATTATCTTACAGTATTTGAACAGTAATTTCACTCGTAGGGTGTTACCGGCTATGGGTACCGTATTTAATAATGGTTTAACTACATTAGTAAATTAGAAGGTGTCAGCCTCAGTAATGTGCTTTTCATGGTTGAGAGAATTACATAGTTTTGTTTGGATGTGAGAACCTAACTGTGCAATTTTGTCTGTCAGCTCTGTACACAGAACAAATTTCAGCATTCTGTTTTTATTTTTAATCCCCCATTTTGCTGTATATTAATAAGCTAAATCTTCACCCTTCTTTATTACACATTATGGTCCCAGTATTTAAAACATTTAAACAGTTAAAACTCCCCAAAAGGAAAAATATAATACAGTTTTAATGAATTAGTATAATATCTAACACAGGATGAATTGATTTAAGGAATAAATAAGAAACCCTTGATAAAACAATGTTCCTTACCCCGTCCCCAAATATTTACTTGCCACTCATGCATCTCAAAAGCAAAATTTGTGGGGCATGTCTGACATTGTGCCAGATGAAGCTGCCAGCCCTCTCTGTAGTGCCTTCACATTGTGACAATCCTGTCAGCAATGACCCAAGATCACTCTCTCTCAATCTGTCACTCAGCTATGCCATCACTAAGCTTATGACAAGGGGCCTGTTTGTCATTTAAGTGTGCATGTTACCTTTGCACATGGAAACACGCAAGCACACCTTCCTACAGTATCATCCATATTCTTCATCATTTGATATTCTAGATGCAATGAGGAATACAAAAGGGCAACAGGAGATTTTATCTGGTAAATACAAACTTCACAGCTTTTCATAATAATACACTCAAACTAACTGGTTAGTATTACGGAATTGTCTGAAAAATACATGCTGTGTTTCTAAACTTTTACACAGCACACACTTTTGAAACTCTATACACCACTTAAGCATTTACTCCATAGACAGCTTCTACAACAGGAAGTCAAAATGACTATACCTTGAAGCAGAGGAAATATATCTATAACAAATATCCACCCAATTTCTAACCTCTTCTTCCTAATTCAGGGTCACAGGGGAGCCAGAAGCTATCCTAGCAAGAAAAGGTCAGGCCAGGTCAGATACACCTTGGATGGGATGCCAGTCCATCGGAAGGCAGACACACAGACACAAACACACACACTCTCACAGCAGGGCCAATTTTTGCAAAAGTCAATTAACTAATTAATTGTAGTTACCTTTGCTATTTCCCAGTTCTTGTGCCCTGTGTTAAATTTCAAAATGTAGGGCCTTCTGTGTGGAGTTTGCATGTTTTCACTGTATCCGGGGGCTACAGTTTTCTCCCACTTTCCAAAGATGAGCTGATTAGGTAAATTGGTGTCTCTAACTTGTCCCCGTCCAATATGTGCTATTGTAGATTGCTGCCTTGTCAGTGCTGACAAACAACCAATGTTTCTGGTAGTCAGGATTGCCACAACCCTGACTTGGAACAGCAACTTTTGATAATGATTAGATTTCTTGTAGTAGTAATTATATTGCTTTTGATTAAATATTCTATTAGAAGCCTCATATGTGATTCTGAGGTGAGTTTTAACAAGACATTCTTGTTTCTGATGATCTAATAACATTTTGAGTTTCTCCCTTGATCATTACTCCTGTGTAAAACGTACACACATTATATATGTTATTTTATAGTAAGGAGCAAAAATGGGAATGGTTTCTTTAGTACTCTAAGAAAAAAGTGGTAAATAAAACAAGTACAACAAGTATAATCAGTATAAAGAGCTACATAAAATCTATCATGACAAGGCAGTATTACTGCAATTAGAAATTCTGCCAGTGTACAGAACTGAAAAAAGGACAACCACACTGAGTTCTTCAGCACAATAACAGTAAAACAAATCCCTTATGAAGCAAGGCTGAGGCTGAATCCAATAAAAAGAAGTCCAAATCATATTACTGCAGAGTGACTAAACAAATCTCACCAGCAGTACTTGTTCTAGAGGTGTAAAAAAGACGAATCTTAATTTGGATTGGAACTGACATTAAAAAAAACACCCAAAATAGCAATTCATTTAAGAACGGCCCAGGGATACAGAGATTCTGTTTTTTTAATTCAGTTTCGCAAATATCTGATAACTTCCCCTTGTCAAAAAACCTGGAAACTGAATGTCCTTGGTAGACTTGATGGTTAACTAAAACTGGAAATGAGAATATGCATTTCATAGCATTGTGCTCTGATAGGTTTCTTCTATATATACAACATTAGGTCCTTAATTGTTGTTTGAACTTTGAAATTAAAATTCTCCTCTATCCTTGTACAAAGGATGCAGAGAAATATAATAACAACAGCAGTGTGCAGAGTAGGAACGAGAGCTATTAATCAGAACTTCCTATGACACTTAGCAGGAGGGTTACGCTTTTATATTCCTAACTAAAATAAATAACAAAAAACCTCAGGAATATTATACTATTTGGTCTAATCTGAGTGTTTTGTAAAGGCATCAAATAACATCAGAGAATATATATTTTTTTAAATTGTTACAGAAGTGAAGCACAGTGCAGTCAGTACAATCTTTTTAATTAGTTGAATATTTACAGAAAATAGCTTTGCGAAATAATCATTGTGATGTACAGTATATTATATCAAACTAGAGACTAAATATTTTCAATTATTTATTGATTCATTTGTCCAAATAGGATATTAAGTGCCATTTTTCTTTTTTACATTGTAATTGACAACTATAAAGTAGTGGTTACCAGCACTGAAATAATTAGAAGCAATTAGTTTGTTATTAATTAAAATATGTGTGATGTCAGTTCTTCTCTCCCTACTACAACGTTTTGGATCCCTGAACATTTCAACAATATCTCGCAGCTGTTTCTTGGCAGTATCATTCACTGTAATTTCACTTCAGTTCTGTCATTTCAGTAAGCTGGTAGGTCACTTGATTCTCAGAGTGTCAGCTCTATCCACATGTACAGTAAGGCTGATATGAAATCTTTGAGGCACAGACATGATTCTGCTCTTCTCAGCTGAAGTGCTGTCTGGAACTCCTCAGGCACTGGCCAGGTTCCAGTTGGACTACAGGTTTTGGGAAGTGATGCAACTTTCAGTCAAGGACTAAACCTGTGGCCTTGAAACAGTCTGGAGCACCTCCAGACATCTCCAACTGTGCGGGATGGCTGAAATGTTTTAAAAACCTCAATAACAGGGAGCTGTCGTGTTTTATTTTTGCTGTCTCAAGGCAGGTATTCAATAGTCTATCTGAGGGTCAGTATGGAATTCCACAATAGAGGAAAAAAAGGCACTAGGACCCAACAATATTCATCATATCTCCAGTACAGTTCCTGACTGATCATAGTACATTACAGAACACATTCCTACTAATAGATCTATCTCGGCAAGCAATGGGTGCAAGGCAGGTTTCATTATAAACAGGCCGCCCAGTCTATCGGAGGGCAGACAGACAGAAACATACACATTGTCAAACAGGGGCCAATTTTCCCAGAAACCAATTAAACTATCAGTATGTCTTCAGTCTTTGGGAGGAAATTGGATCACCCAGAAGAAAACCATGTAAACACAAGGAGAACATACAAACTCCACACTGATAGCACCCTAGTTTCAGAAGTGAAGCCAGGGCCCCAGTACTGTGAAGCAGCAATGCTAACCATGGCACCACCATGCCACCCACATTAGCACTTGTTTTTCAAAACAGAAAAAACAAAACCACTAATGTTACAAAATGTAAAACTTAAATGTCTTCTAGTAATTTAATACACTTAGTATTTGGTATCCTAAAAGGTTTGTTTCACAGCCCAACATTTTCTGTGCTGCTTTCTGATAAAGAATGATTTAGATGCTTTTAATTTAATATGATGGTAAAGGTTTCATGAACACACTCTCATTATTTTAATAGATTCATTGGGATCTATAGGTATTCATTTGCACCAGGGTTTAGCAATGTAATTCAATTTAATTTCATTAGGGTTTCATTACTCACACTTTGTCCAGATACGAAGGCTCTCTCTTCCTGGGTGTCACCAGCACGATGATGAAAACAGCAATGAGGAAGAGTGCAAGCACAGCTCCAATCACAGCGCCAGCAACTGCCACAGAGGATGTCTGGTGAGAGGGCACATCTGGAACAGACAGAGAAAGGCGTCAATTAAAAGATCATCACATTCTGTATGAGGTGACAGGGTCTCTAAGCAAAGTGCTCCCAGATGTTTATTTAGCCGCTGTTTTGCATTTACACTGGGGAAGCACTTTTTCTTATCAGTGAATTGATTATGTTTTCTTTCCTTTCATTTTTCATCATATTTTTTGTACCATGTGCACCAGCAGAGGTTTTGTGCGTCTCTCACCGTTCTTCAGAGGAAAGCTGAAGTGAGTGAGACAATGATACATCAAATGAAATGATCCCTTCTTATGTAATTTTTTTTTTTCAAAAGTTCATCTTGTTTTAGACTGTTCTGCATTGCTTTCAAGCAGGCCATGACAAACCCCACTCCTTCTCAACACGTGGTTTCAGTTCCTGTAATTCATCACTTTGCATCACAACCACCTGCAGCTCACCATTTCCACTTTCTTTGTAGGCAAATTAAAGTTTGTTAATTCATCGCATTTACTTTAGCTCTCTGATGAATGTCACCAGCTCTTCCTACCTGCATCAGTACAGAGAAGCCTACTGCACTCCTCAGTAATTCTGTTAATCGTTAATTAGGATTTTTCCAGGGGACTTCAATTTTCCCCTCCTGTTTAAGGCCAGGCCAGCAAGTCCAAAAAAGGAATGGGAACACTTAATATCTGATAAGTGTACATCATATCCAATTCATTTTGATGATTTGTCGAAATTCAGTTGTTTGTTCCCATGAATTAAGCAGACTCTTACATCAAGCTTTTCTATTAACAACAAAAAAGAAAAAGTTAAGCAGGCACAGGCGATGAAGCCATTATGTTTAATTGATAATGCTTTACAGAGCTTCTCCTCCAAGGTAAGGCGTAAGCCCTTTCATAAAAGGCATTGGTTTATGTACCATGAACCCAAATCAAAATACGCTCCCAATAAAAACCCAGAGAACCTTTAGCTGTTAAAGAGAGTCCATTTATTCTCATTCCACTTAGCACGGTAGGTTGATTAGGGCCTTAACTCCTGACCGGCACAGCATGAAAACAGCAGAGTCAGAGCTAATGCCCTGTAATTAGGGCTTCATGCTGCTGTCCTTTAAGCTTTTTTTTCTCCTGCTTATTAAGCTTAGCAACACTTTGGTTTCTTTTATTTCTGTTCAAAGAACACAGACGTACGTGTCTGCTCTGTTCAGCAGTGATGTAAAGGCTCCAGTCCACACAAGGGAGACGGGGAGTGGTGTTATAGTGAGGTGTGGGGGAGTGCAGGCAGCGGCACCACACAACACAACATCAATCTTTAAAGTGCTGTCCTTGAGAAAAAACGAGGACTCTGCTTGCATGTTGCTAGTTGTTTATTACATCACTTGAAAGTTCAGAAAAGTGGCATTCACGAGCTCTTCGACTCAAATAAATCCTGTACTAAAAACTGCCCTCTAAAATAATATAGTGTATATGGGCTATGAGTGTTAAATTTAATCGGAAAATCAATAAAATATAAAACAAGCTTTCAATTTGATATATTTATTTTATCGTTTTACCAGCACAGCAGAGTCCAGAGACGTCCAGAGATTACACTTTCTAGCCCAAATGTATGACAGATATCTTACAAACCTCTAACTAAACTCTCCCAAGAAGAAGAATAAAAACCTTAAATGTCGTATTATTATTTTTTGGTGTTGTTTGCATAGCATCAATCAAAAATAAATATTTGATATCAATATTATTTAAATTTCACGCATTGTACTCATACAGACATCGGTGTCTGGGAAAGGGAAATATTTACACTAAGAGTGGAATTCAAGAAGTAAAACGTTGGGAGGAACACCCCCTTCCTTCCCCCCAGCAAGCTCTGGGTTCTGATCCAATGGTCAAATTATATATACCGTATTTATAGACAAGATTTCAGAGAAGGTTTGGAATACAAGGGAGCAAAAGAATTATATTGAAAACATTCATTCTGTTGTATACAATTCTGAAATGATTATCTATTTTTTAAACACATGTTTTGTACAATAGAAAAAGTTTTCATTTCCACTCAATATACAATATACAGTACAGTATATTCCTTTAACACTAATTCTTGATAGGAACATTCCATAAGCACTTAGAATAACTATTTAATAGCAACATTTGAAGTACAAAAGCTTTCTATTTCAAATTTAACTCTTCAGCCCTATAAATCCTATAAACTCTAAGTCCTACTGTATATATCCCCTATAAACTCTAAAAAAAATGTCACTTGTTCAGTGTTACTGTGCTAGGTACAGTACTTGCTAATGTACACATACTGTACAGTAGACGCTCATGGGAACTTTCTCAGGTGGGTGTGAAAAACTTGTAAAATTTCACTGCAGCTGATACTACTGTCATCTGCTTCAATCTCAGCATGTACAACACCTGAACACATGAAGCAGGGCTCACAAAATTTAAGAAAAACTTCTAATAGTACAGAGCTCTCAAACTCTGGACAGGGCAAGCTGGAGGACTTTCTGGCATTCCTAGCTTAATCCTACAGCAACGTCTACAAATGATCATGTCCCTTTCACAAACTCTAGCTATTCTAAAAAAGGCAATTCGTGATGTAGGCATCACAAACCAATTAACACATCTAATGTAGTGAATGTAGTGTGAGGTGCTACTGCAGGCTCTTATAAATGCAGAATGCGGCCATAGACCATAGTCTTCACACTTTTCACACCAACTACTTTTAAATGAACAATAAATTAACATAAGATAAATTATGCATAGTCCTGAGAGGAAAGACAAAATTACATGTGTGCATCTCAAAGAAGGTAGTTTTTAATCACACCAATGCTGCTCATATGCTGCTTTTTAAAAAACAACTCCTCTATAATATTTCATTCTGAAGTGCACAAACCCTACCAATCAAAGTCCTAAAATCAGCTTTTTATATTTGGGAGGTAGCAGTGTTAAGGCTGTCTTGCAGGAAGTGAGAATATTAATTTTACCACTTAATTAGCAGGATAATATCTTTTGCAGTTTTAAAACCATGTCCTATCTCTGAATGACCTGAGTGTTCTCAGCAGTCATTTTGCACCTTTGAAGTAAAATCTTCATTTTATCTCCTACACTGTGGTAAATTGACACTGAGAACAACAGCATTTATATCTCCAGTGGCAAGGCCAGATAATGCATTTAAATTCAGGAGCGCTATCTACTGTAGGTTGTCCTTGAAGAAGTCCTTAGAGGGAGATGAAGAACCAAGAAGTACAAAACAATCTGAATTTTAAGAAGCTCTCAGCCACAGTAGTACAATAGCTGACCAGATGGTGTTTGACAGTAGCACAGGTCCATGTCTGACCACAGCAAAGGGAGAACTGCAGTACCACAGAAACTCGTACCATCTGGACACTCACTTGCTTTTAAAGGTAGAAATAAAAAGGATTCAAATTAATCTCCTCAGATATTTTTCTCTCCTTCACACAGTTCCTCTGACTGTTTCTATACTCTCAGACCAGGACCTGTCCGTCCTAATAACTATTATTTTACAGGTCAGTCTTAAATCAGTAGCTTATTATATGTTGCTTTTTTTAAAATGAAATTCTTGGTTTGTTCAAATAAATCAGGAGTTACTATGTGTAATCATGGAATGATGAAAATTGTTCAAGAACATAAGAAAGGTTACAAATAAGAGGAGACCATTTGGCTTTTAGTATCTAGCCAGTTGGGTAATCAGTAGTTAAATGACCAAGGATCTCATCCAGCCATTTCTTGAATTCTTGAAGAAACCATGGTACTGGCTTCAACTACATGGCTTGGAAACTAGTTCCAACAAACAACCCTGTGGGTAAGGAAGTGCCACCTGTTCGCAGTTCTAAAATGTAACTTCCACTTGTGTCCTCTGGTGCATGTTTCATTGTGCATTTTGAAGAAAAACTGACAAAATGATTTTGTTAGTGCCTTTAAGGATTGAAGCCTTTAAGACTGGTCACTCTATTATATTGCCTCTGATCCACTCATGGATCACTAAACAATGAACAAAAAAGAAAGGTGCCTCCATCAAAGATAATATCCTCTAAGGTACTTGACAGGTTAATTAGGTGGTTAAACATTGGCACTCTATCACACAAGTCTGAAAAATCAGGGCAGGTAACCTGACCAGTGACCTGGCCCAGTAGAGTTGAGAAACCAATGTGGTATTTCAGCCCACATGATTCACATATTTCTCTGTATTTGTTTCTTGTTTTTGCAAAGAAGAAAAACTCTTTTCAGTCGCAGTCTGAATAGTCTCAAATTTGCACAGAACACTAAAGCACTTTTACTGGATTGAAATTAAATTCTTTGTTTTGCTTGAACAAAGGTGAACAATGGGAGTTTTGAGCCGCTACTGTATCTCTGGTGAGCAGCCTGCCAATCATTTTCTTTTGAGCTCTGAATGCCCGAAAGCTTTTACGTGGGATTCTAACAATTAGTTTATATTCAAATAATATTTTACAATTATAGCTTTATTGTTTCCAATGTCACACAATTTTGACTCATCAATAAAGGATTTCTAAGATTTGGAAATACAGTAGAAAATGTCAATATATATATATATTTATTGATATATTTGTTGTTAATAGGATAAAAGTTGCAGTAACTCCTCCACATATTTTTGTATAAATAATAGTTGTACTGTACTGACCACAGTGAAAACAAAGTGTTAAGTGTTCTGGTGGCATCCACTGAAGTCAGTGAATTCTGTGTTGTTTCGTTTTCCCACCCTTTTGGACTTTTAAGTTTTCAGTTTCATACAAGTGAAATCCATGCTTACATTATGTGTTTCATAAGTACACATAATTTGATCTTGGTACCTCATTGTGTGACAGAGGCTCAGTCTCTGTGGATTGATTGTTTAAAACACTGGGTGGAGTTGCCTCCCAAAAAATAAAATTAGGGTCCTGCACACCACAATAACTGTAATATGTTGCACTGACGTATAGGCTAAAATAATCTGTACAAAGATGATGGGCTCAACTGAGGTAATAATAGAAAGTTTAAATCAAGATCTTTCATTGTTATTCCTCCCACACTCATAAGCGATGAAGAAGACAAAGTCCCCTTTGTGTCCATGTTCTCATTCACTGACACGCTCCTCTTCTGTACACAATTATGTTTTTTGCTTCTAGGTTTTCAAAGAAGGCACAGTGGCTAGCATTGCTGTCGCGCAGCACCGAGGCCCTGGGTTCAATTCCAGACCTGGGGTGCTATTTTTCTGGAGTTTGCATCTTCATCCATGTAGGTTTCCCCCCACAGTTCAAAAACATACTGGCAGGTTAATTGGCTTCTAGGAAAATTGGCCCTGCTGAGAGTTTATGCTTGTTTGTGTATGTACTGTGATGGACTGGTATCCCATCCAGGGTGTATCCTGCCTTGTGCATATTGCTTGCCTCAATAGGTTCCAGCTCCCTTTTATACTCAATTGGAAGAAGCAGCTATAAAATGGATGTTCAAAGAATTGGGTTTGTTTGCAATATTTGTGGTTGAAAATGTTTTCTATGGAAAATGTTCTCTTTATCTTCCTAGTTTCTTAGGGTTTAAGCAAATATTTCATTTTCTTCCAACCATTTCCTTAATGAGGTCTAATTGTGAGGTTAGATAACAAAAGCAGCATTAGATCTGAAAAATGTTAACTGTTTCTCAATTTGATTAATTAATCTGTGATAAAAATGTTTGAAAAGTACTACTGAATACATCAAAAGCATTAATGTAAAAATGATATATATCAGAATAGTCAGTGTTTAAATTTAATGTTAATTTCTCTATTGAATTTCTAATAGTCACAGGTTATTACATGAGGCTGAATACAAATAATAATAATAATAATAATAATAAACTTTATTTTATATAGCGCCTTTAAAGGTGGCTTCTCAAAGCGCTTTACAGGATGACAATAACAATAAATAAGAAGACTACAACAATAATTAAGAAGATTTCACAAGATAGGACACAATTATAATTACAAAAATACAACAATAACAATAGAGGAGACCGTGGAAGGTGGTATTAAGAAGAGCAGAGGGGTGAAGAATGGAACCAGTTAAGTAAAGGCTTTTCTGAAGAAGAAGGTTTTGAGTCTAGATTTGAAGGAGTTTAGAGAAGGTGACTCTCTAATATCCTTGGGCAAAGAGTTCCAGAGCTTGGGGGCATAGCAGGAGAAGGCCCTGTCGCCCATACAATGTAGACGGGCTTGGGGGACAGTAAGGAGGGCAGAATTTGAAGAGCGGAGGTTGCGAGGTGGGGAGTAGGGCGATAAAAGTTCAGACAGGTATTGAGGTGCCAAGCCATGTAAAGCCTTATAGGTGAGCATGAGGTTTTTAAAGTCTACGCGGAATTTGACCGGAAGCCAGTGCAAGGACTCCAGGATAGGAGTAATGTGAACACTTGCACTAGACCTGGTCAGGATTCTGGCTGCTGAATTTTGGACATACTGCAACTTGTTCAGAGTAGATTTAGATACCCCAGGGAGTAGAGCATTGCAGTAGTCAATTCGAGAGAATACAAATATGTTGATCAGCTTTTCAGCCACAGTTAATGATAGCATAGGGCGTAGTCTTGCGATATTTCTAAGGTGAAAAAAATATGTTTTGACAGTATGCTGTACATGTGGGTCGAATGTTAAGCCAGAATCGAATATAACCCCAAGATTTGATTGAAGCTCAAGTACAGAGCCATCTACAGACAGGGTTACAGGACTGGCTTTACGAAGTTGATGGGGGGTACCAATAAGCATGACTTCAGTCTTGTCACAGTTAAGATGAAGGAAGTTTTGAGTCATCCAAATTTTTATGTCAGAGATGCAATTAGATAGAATAGAGACAGCCACATCAGTGTCGGGTTTGGTATGGATGTATATTTGAGTATCGTCAGCGTAAAAATGAAAGCTGAGGCCATGTGATCTAAAAAGCTGACCAAGTTGGAACATGTAAATGTTGAAGAGCAAGGGGCCCAGTATTGAGCCCTGGGGGACACCAGACTTGACAAGACCAATTTCAGACCTGTACCCATTGAGAGAGACAAAGTGACAGCGATCAGTGAGGTAAGACTTAAACCATTTGAGGGCAGTGTCAGAGACTCCAAACACAGTCTCGAGACGAGAAAGTAAGATGTTATGGTCAACAGTGTCAAAGGCAGCACTGAGATCAAGAAGGATGAGTATGGAAAGAGAACCAGAATCAGAAGCTATTAGGAGATCGTTGGTGACTTTGACTAGGGCAGTTTCTGTGCTGTGAAGTTGACGGAAGCCAGATTGGAGGGGTTCGAAAAGGTTGTTTGTCATGAGGTGGTTATGTAACTGAAGTGTGACAGAACGTTCTAGAATTTTAGAGAGAAAGGGTAAGTTGGAGAGGGGGCGAATGTTGTTAAGATTGTCGAGAGCCATGTTAGGCTTCTTTGGCACGGGAGTAATAGCAGCAGTTTTGAGGACCGTTGGTACAATGCCGGTGCTCAAGGATTCATGTATTATATTGAGGACAATGGGACAGAGAGAAGAGAAACAGGACTGGAATAAAGTGGTGGGAATGGGATCTAAAATAGATGTGGTGGGTTTCATGCGTGTAACTAGTTTGTTTAGGGATGCTGAGTCAAGAAGAAGCTGAGTCAAGAAGAAATTCAAAGTACTCAGCACCATGTAGTCATGGGGAGAGGCAAAGGACCGTTCAAAGATTTAAAGGTAAAATATTATCAACCTCAAAAACTCTAGCAGCTTTCAGAAATCCAGAAGACACAGCAGTTTTGATTGTGGCATCTATCATCAATGTGGTGGATCCTTCTGTACCAAGATGAAGGTTTTATCCTAATGTCTGGTCAGAAAAGTATATTGGAAGGTAAACTGATACCCAGGGGAAACAACTGAGAATCTTCAAAAACCTCAGTTTACAATGTCTCCAAAATTACCATCTGAGGCTTACCACTTGAATTTGTGGTCGGTGGCCAAACTCCATGGCAACAAAATGAATAGCTACAGATTTACCAAACAGCAGCTCCCAAGTCAAATGGAACCATAACATGAGACTGGATAAAACAATGACTGAGTTTTTGGAAAGTCTCACCAGTGGTGTGATTATCACAGAAAAGGGAAGCTCATGTTGAGAAGAATGTCATATATTTTGAGAAGAACATAAAGTTTTGTGACTTTTTTTTACATCCTCTGCTTTTGGTGTCTTTGATGGAACTGACAGGCAAAAAGATTCCAAAGTTAACCAGAATACAATGAAGAAGTTCACAGTTAATCATAAACATATTTTACAATAGAATAGAAAAGTTATAGTAAACTTCATAGGTATTGCATCATTAGCTTGCTTTTTATTTAAAATAGCATTAAACTGAATGACTAATTGACTAATGACAAATGTCAATGACAATTGGCTAAGAGAACATAAAGATTAGTGCTCTTGATTGGTAATCATGTTTTGGAGAGCCCCACTTCAGGAGGTTATGTATTTAAGGGGCGCGGGAGAGCTGTAGCTTATCTCAGGAAGAAACGGGCACAAGACGAGATACACCCTGGACAGGACACCAGTCCATCACAGGGCACAAACACACTTCATCAAGAAGCGAATTAACCTTCCAGGATGGGAACCAGAGGAAACCCATGTGAACACAAGGAGATCATACACAGCACCACAAGTCCAGAACTGAACCCATCGCTGAGATGCAGCGATGCTAACCACTGTGCCACCATGCCAACCCAAATTTTAATATTAAACAAAAATTTGACTTAAATCTCAGGATGTTTTTGGCTTTCAAAGACCCGAATAATAACTTACTTGTAATACTTAAGGTACTGTATAATCCTCTTTACAGGTGTTGCCAATCAATAATAGAGATCACAGAAAATTAGACTGAATTTTTAACGTTCTCTGCATTCTCTCCATGAAATTACCATTTAATCCTGAGTGTTGAACCTTTTTATAGAGGAATAAAATCAGATGGAGTTGATTCCTCTCATAACTGTGTGCAAATGTAAAAGACAAGACTTTTTAGCACTGTCTTTAGAGATTCCTTAAGATACCCTCTAGTGGCCTAAACCAGTATTAACAGTATAGATCCAACTGCTCTTTTTCAGTGACCTATAAAACTAACTGGATTGGGGCTCTCCAAGACCAGGTTTGGAGAGTTCTGCTCTGGTAGAATATTTATGGGTTAAGGTGAAAAAGCTGCTTACAATTATGGCCAAACAGGAAATCAGAGGTTCTACATGCCTCCTTCATGCAAACAAAGTTTCACTAAATACTTTGTTAGGGTGTGAATAAATTTGATCATGACTTATTTTGAAATATTTATCTGTTTTTGACAGATCATAAAATCACAAAAGCCTTTAGTTTTTGAGTAATGTGTAATGCGAAATTAGTGTATACCTGGATATGGTAAAATATCTTTTCCAGTTCTTCAGGGGTATGAATACATTTGGAGGGTGATCTAGTGTTAGTAAAAATGTTTTTGGTTGGGGGAAAAAATGACCAATCCTCAGCACTCCCTTATCTAAAACATCAGTTTCTACTAACCTACTAACTTCTACTAAGTTTCTAATACAGGGTCACTGTGAGCCAGAGTCTAGCTCAGGACACAATGGGCATGAGACAGGATACACCCAGGACAAGATGCCAGTCTGTTACAGGGTATAGTCACACAGAATAATCTACAGAAGCCATTCAACTCAGGGAGCATGAAAACATGCAAACTGCACACAGAAGGCACCCCAGGCCGGACTGGAACCCAGGACCCAAGAGCTGAAGCAGCGCTAGAGTATGCTCCTGTGCCACCATTATCTACAGTAACTCATCTGATTTCTAAATCCTCTCCTCCATCCTCCACAGTGTAAAGGTTTAGGGGTGTACAGTAGCTTCTGATTGAACCTGTTTCATACTAATGAATTTCAGAGAAGAACCAGCCCTGGGCAGGTTCTCCAAAACTTTGTTTTACAATTGCTTTTGATGCAAGCACTGTAGAGAACATTGTTAGTATTCTAGAAACTAGATTATCTTTGGGCTTCTGATCCTGGTATTAAATATCAGGTACAAATACAAAGCTGAGTTACAGTGCTGCCCCACATTACTCTGTCATGAAAAAGGAGCAGCCTGTTGTGAAGAAGTGACTAGATGAACTGTAAAGTGAAACCAGCTTTTACACTGCAGGAGCTTGTTGATGTGATAGCATCTTTTTGTTTGCGTCTTTCAGCTTTAAAAGGAGACAAAAGATCGGACAATTAAGGATCCAGTTAGACAAAGTGATAGTGGTTGACATACTTTACATGCAGTGCTAAAAATAAAAAGCTGTAAGGTACAATTTGAGGTTTTGCATTTCCTTGCCAGTGCTACATACTACGCTTGTAACTCTGCTCCCTCTTGGGTTTCAGTTCTCTCAGATCCAGTATTGAGTTAAATGTAGTTTCTGCATGGGTGCGTCAGTCTGCCTGAGTGACCCAAAGTGAAGTGACTCCCCTGCAGTGGAGGAAATGTTATTCCAGGGAGTCATGTGAAAATTCAACCTTTGGCCTCTAGCGCTTCAAGCTTGGAATACCACCACTCAGCAGAGCAGAGCAGCGCTTAGAGATCTGGACTCCACTTTGGAGGAACATCGCTGTTAGCAAATTACTTTGTGGAGTTGTACAAATGGGTCTCTGAATCGTCATTATAAACTTACAGCTTGCTACCCAGTAAAATGAATGAGAACAAAATAGTGGAGGCTCTCAGAGGTGACAGCATATCAGAATAAGGGAATCCAAACACTTAAGTGCTGAGTCGGGTCATAATACTGCAATAGCCGATTTATTAGGCAGACATCACTCCACATGCTACACAGTGGAGAAACAGCACATAAAATGCCTAATGTCCTCTAATAACAGAGGGAAAGGAACAAT
Source organism: Lepisosteus platostomus (assembly GCF_059453375.1). Classification (NCBI taxonomy): domain Eukaryota; kingdom Metazoa; phylum Chordata; class Actinopteri; order Semionotiformes; family Lepisosteidae; genus Lepisosteus; species Lepisosteus platostomus. The sequence continues at coordinate 20,366,211 of NC_142617.1, forward strand.
AAAGAGTTTTTAAGCTATTTCTAAACCAGGGAGATAAACTGAACTACTTTAACTGAAGTGGAGTAGATTGGCTGTGCTGGGGCTGAAAACTCACAAGACTCAAACCCAGGATGCCAAAACAGAACTTGAGAAACATAATACATGCAGAGAAACCAGTATGTTGACAGATTCAACTTTTTTTCAGTCCTCATTCTGAGGTGACAAAGCTGGTTAATAGGCTGTTAAAAGCCAAGGCCGACAAGAAGCCAAGAAGCAGCAGAGAAATAGAGCTCGTTTTACCTATAACACGCCTGGTGATTTACCTACAGTACGAACTCACAAACCCAAGAATACCACAACAAGACGGATTAGTTCCCTGTTGTTTGGCTTACTTGAAACTGAGTGGCACGTCAACTATATTGAGGAAAGGAAGGATTAGAAAAGAAGGTCCCAGCTTTCCTAAAGTGTTGACAAGAAGTCATTCTATTGGACATTTGATGATTTAGTTTTCCAACAGACCAAGAAGGGCATCCTTCAGTTTACTCCATAACAGACAATGGAATTTTTTTTTGGATCTTAGTGGTCTCAGTAGATAAACAGGTAAAACTCAACATATGCAGACAAAGAAAAGGAAAAAAAATCATTTGCTGAAAAGTGATATTGTGTACGGAAAGCCAGAGTTTAAAGGGACCTGGATCTTTGTTAACTTTGTTCTGAACCAAAGAATTACAGTATAACATATTTGGATAGTTAAACGGTGAAGCAGGAGGGAATAAAGGAAAAGATGGTTTTTCAAGAAAGTCAGCAAAGAGCTTGGAAACTTAAACTTTGAAGATTTTCTTTTTAAAAGAGAAAGTTAAACTTTGTCATCTTACCTTCCAAAACTCATTCAGCTCTCACAGGCAGATCACCCACAGACAGAGAAACCAAAGAGCTACACATCCTCGCGAGACGCACTGCACCTTGTATACTGAGACACTCTTTGACAAAATCAACTCAAATACACTGTTGTGCAGTCAGTCAGGTATTCTTTTACTAGGCCTGGAAGAAAGAACTTGAAGGGAACGGATTCTGCTCTCCCCTTGAAAGAGAAAGTTCTAATTTCAATTCCATCCCACATACACTAACTATATATAGTATATATTCTTACAACATACAAAATAAATATTGAGCAAGGTACAGTATCAATATACGAATGGATCTGGTCCTCAGTACTCCACATAGAGCAGTAATTCTATTGCACATCACTGTAGAATTTTGGCCTCTGCTCTGGTCCTCCTGGAATGAATTTCAATGGTGATCTAAGCTTTAGAGGCAGCCCTGCCTGATTTGCAGGGCTCAGAACACATGTTTTGCGAAACAGTTTTTTCCCCAAAGCAAAATATTTGCAAATGACTGATATTTCTTGCTACGTGCAATTGCAAGAGTTTAAAAACAGGAGGCTCTTGTGCATTCAGCATCATTCATTAAATATCATTATGTCAACACAGGGGATGTAACAGGATACAATAAAGAGGACATTTTATCATCACACCTCATTGTTTCAAAGATAGTGGGCCATAAGAGACATCAAAGGGGCAACACTGTACTCAAAATTTTACCCATCCATTTTAACCATGTACAATATTCTCTGTCCAATACAGGGTAAGAGAGAGAGCCGGAACCTGTCCCAGCCTTTATCGGGTGCAAGTAGGGATTCAGCCCAGATGGGAACACCAGTCCATTGCAGGGCACACACACTCAATCCAGAACCAATTAACCTACTAGTGTTATATGTCTTTGGGCTTTGGAAGGAAACCAGAGTGCCTGGAGGAAACACAACCAAACACAAAGAGAATACACTAACTCCACGCAGATGGCACTCCAGGTCCAGAAATGACCCCAGGGCCCTAGCAATGGGAACCACTGTGCCACCTACTCACAATGTTATATATATATAATTAAATTATATTAACAATGAAAATACACACAAGAACTAAAAATGATTACAACTTTTGTTACCAAAAACCTGAAATGTAATGTCAGCTGAAGTGATTTTTTAAAAAACTGCAAAACATTTCACCTAGTAAAACAGCAATTGTGAAGACGCACACAGCTTTCTTGAAAGCATCCCTCTTGGAGTAGGAATTCAAGGTATTGGATTGCTTGTCAGAGGACATGTCATTGTTACAGATCAATGATGAGGCTGTTGCCATGGGGACTGAGACTGGGTTTCATGTCTGGCAGTGGTGTTTTAACACGACAGAGCGATCGGCTTATTGACTCCAGTGGCAGGGGGAATCATAGAGAGGAAAATAATCAGCTTCCTGAAAGGTGCCTGAAAACGGATTTTGGCAATGGTCTAGGATACAGAGTGCCAAGAACTCAACAGGACAGGAGGAAGCAGGTGTCAAACATGCCTGGGGGAGCTCAGTGGAAATCAAGATTTGCCACTAGTGATGAGAAGTAATGAGCAGACTGTAAGGCAGAATGGCTGGGGTCCATAAATGTCTTAGCTGGCCAGAGACATCTAAGACTAAGACAGGGGTAGGCTGAAATTCTCTCGAAAATCCTCAGTGCAACTGAAAATGCATTTATTTCTTTCATCCATCTATCTTGTAACTACTTCTTCCTATTTAGGGATACAGAGAGACGGTATAGACACATACGCACTCACTCTCAGAAAGAAAATTAACCTACTGTACCAATATGGACTGTGGGAGGAAACCCATGTGAGCACAGGGAGAACATACAAACTCCATGCGGATAACACCACAGGTCCAGGACTGAACCCAGGGCCCCACCGCTGCAAGGCAGCAACTACTGTGCTTAACCTTATGTCTTTCAAAGCTTTACAAACAGTCTGAAACTTTCCAGCAAAGATGGTTCCCATTTTTTGTAATGCTGCTAGATTAAAAACATAATGGAATTAAAGATAAACCTTTCAATAAAGCTGGTTTCAGATCTGCATACTTACATATTCACAGTCTTAAAAGACTAATGTGCAAGATTTTGGAAAGAAGGAAAAGTTTTCTGTTTTTAGAAAATGAGTGGCACGCATCCTTCATGTGTTCTTCTGATAAAGTGTCTTAATAAGTGTAGTAATAAAGTCACAATGCTAAAAAGTCTTTGAGGTTAAATAGAATCTTTAAACCGACAACTTCACACCCTGTCCTGAATTAAAGGTGATTTATAAAACGTTTTAATATCTTCTACTTTTCCTTGCATCCTCTATACCCTTTCAGCAATCTGTCCTTGAAAACCTTCAGTTGAATCAATATTATCACAAAGAATCCTCTAAGGGCCACCTGAGAATGATGCAGAGCACGATTTGACATGCAGCAAGCACTACAGATAATGTCTGTTCCTTGAATACCTGGAAATGTTTGACAATTTTTTAATGATTTTTAGAAAACAAAAATAGAATAAACTCTATTTCAAATACAAAGCTTCATAAATAATACGAACATCTGGTTTTAAAGATTTTATTAATCTCAAAGTACAGTGTTGTAAAAGCCCCATCACCTGATATTGCCATCTTGATACAATTTTTAATAACGCCAAGTAAATCCTGTTTCATTTTCTTGCACAAAAACAAAGGACGGTCTCTGTCTCTGGCACATGGATGGCTGCAGGTGTGTAGAAAAATAATACCTGACAATACATCTTGGATACCAGTGGATTCTAATGTGACTCGTAACCTTTTTTGAAGAAAAAGGATTTTTGGATATTTACATACAGTATATCTTGTCATCAGCTTTTCTGATAGATTCTTTAGGTTGTTCAAATAAATCAAGAAAGGGTTACAAATAAGATCCACCCTTTCAAAACCCTTAATTTTATGGTGCATAAGAAATATCACCATACAGTCATACACCATACAAGATTAACCCTGCTGGTTCCATAGCTTTAATGTAAAGTAAAACAGATTGGGTTTTGGTTTGATATGATTTTGACCCACTTAGAACGTTCCAAAGGTTCTGAAGGTTAGATTCCTCCACTTGTTGAACATTTTTCATAGTGATGCCAAAACTGACTCCTCTGCCTTACTACATACTTCATATATCATACTCTTAATACTACATTTGAGCTCAATGCTCCTTGTCAGGATGTGGTTACTGTTACAGTATATCTAGGCTGTGCATCTCTTCATCCAACCCTCTTTTTCTACATGATCAGTTTCTGTACTCCCCTGTGCTATAAACCCTTGTTCTAAAAATGATCAATCTCCCTTCTCTTTAAACACAAAACATTCTTGTCTTGTGGTTTCGTATAGGCCTTTACCTGGTGCAGATATCATCACAGAAAACAACACTGTACTGGTCCCAGTTTTTAGTTTGTTCTCTGCACATAATTTACAGTGATATACAGTATGCTGCCTCTTTCGTGGTGATTAGTGTCAAGTTATTACAGGTAGTGCTATGTCTGTACCAGAGCCCATACCATCTATCCAGAATCTCTGTCAAGATCGCAGGGATTTATAATGTCCAGGTAGCACTTACACTTCATACAAAAGAAACCAAGCCTAATGAAGTGCCTTTACTCATTGAAAAGCTCCAGAACTGTAGAGACTGACAATACTGTAGAACAGGGCTGTCCAATCTGGCTCCTGGAAGCTGGTGTGACTGCAGGTTTTCAATGACTCTTTAAAGCAGGAGCACCAGAAGAGCTCGGATAAGCTGTTAAACGATCCCAACCTCTTTATTCGAGACTTTAGGGACACTTTTTCTGAAATCTCAGGTGCCGGCATCTGCATCCTGCAGCACGGAGCAAACCTCTTAGGTGCTGCTATGTATGGGGGATGATGCATTGTGAAGATATTCTATTTATTCTTTAGAAGAAACTTGATCTAAATTTAAAAAGTACTACAGGAATGGAATGAAACTGAATTAGAATTCAAATTCTATTTAAAACCTTTGGTTCTTATAACACTCAAGTGCCCTTGTCTCTCCTGTTAAAACAAATATCCAATTCTGTCCTCTGGGAAATGAAAAATATATAATAGAGTAAAACCCAGTTACTTTGTTCATTAAAAATACTTTCAAGAGGCTTCAAAAGTCACCCATGTAGCTGACTTGCGTCCTTCTAAGTTCTATCCAATTGGCTTGTATAGATCTCTGCTCACAAGGGGGAATGGTCTTGTAATCAGTCACTCCTACACCATGTGCTCCTGCAACCCAGACAGCCCAAAGCTGCCAGAAGAAAAAATACTTCTCTACTGGGGTTGACATTTGGATGCTTATTTTAGTCACTAAATTGAAGGGAGGGGGGTTCAGTGGAGAGACTCAAGCAATCTTGCTCTTGAAGCCCAATTAAGAGAGGTCTCCCCTGTGTGCTTATATGAGTCTCCTCCACATGCAGAATTGAGTACAGAAAATTACAACACTGAGCCTATAGGAAAAGAGACACAGAAAATGGTGCTTTATTCAAACAAAATGTATCAAAACTCATTTCAGATCGTGTCAGATCATATTACCCAGTAAATCAATCATTTACATAGATCGTATGTACAAAACAAGCAAACAATTTACCTAATAAACTCTGTAGAACTAGACAACACCCTTTTGATAACATCAGTGTGGCTATTTTGGCTTTCGCAAAAGGATTTGTACATAAAAGCAAAATCAAGGATGAAAGCAAACATACAAAAAAAACCTCAGCCAGCATGTATATACACATATTCATGTTTTCCTTCAGCTCTTGCAAGCCGTTACTTTCCATTGTCTCTCGGTGAGAGCTTTACACTTTGAGGTTGTATTGTAACTTTCAGGTTACAAATGTCATTTGTTAGAGAAGACTTATAATATCGTATTACAGTTTAAGAGAAAAATGATCAAACGTAAGACAGACATTGTCCCTTAATAAAACCACCGAAATGTCCCTACTATATTGTAAGGACAGTGATTGCATTTGAAATAAATGAAGTCAAGTGGCATCTTTCACCTCTGCTGTTTAAATCCATCTGACACTTGGGGTTTACCTCAAACCTTTCTTTATAATTCCAGGACTGAACCATACTGCATAATAGTTTTGAATAAAGTGGGCCACAAGTAAAACAAACCCCCACCCAAAAGATGTGACACAGATTTTTCAGGAAACTAGGAGCGGCTATAGACTATTGGTACATTAGTGATATTTCTAAAAACAGAGAGCAGTTTCACAAAGGCAGTAAATGCTTCCTCATTGCAGTCAATTTGCATGATTCAGGTATATCTCTAATACAGCCAGGCCTTACACTGTGAACTCACTCCCACAAGTGGCTGCAGACTGTGCAGCATACAGAGCCCCAGTGTCAGGTGAAACTAGATCAGTGAGGAAATGAAAGAAGGTCACGCCTCAGTCCTTAATCCGCTCATGCCCCGGTCTCATAAAACCAAGGAATGTGCCAATTTGGCTTCCAGCAGTCCATCAGCACATCTATGTACACGCAGAGGTGTACACACAGGTACATGTGCAAACAACAAAAAGGAGAAGAGAAGAAACTAAAACAAAAGCTTAAACGTTTTCCACTCCAGTGGACACACTAAAAACATTCTGCAGTGCTCTAAAGCTCCTAAGATCAAGACCTTACCAAACAATATGGCAAAAAAGTAAACTATAACTCAGCTCACAATACACTGGTTCTCAGATTGCATTGGACAGTTGAAAGGTTTGCAGTTCATTAATATTCTGGAGTTTTAAAAGGTATCATCAACAGCCCAGTGTAACACGATTTAGAAATGGGCAAGGGGCATACCCACCAGTCTCCTTCACACGCATCTGTGCTACTAGGCACCTCCTATGGTAGGTAATTCAGCTCTTCCAGGAACTACAGAATTATGCCACAGATGACTGGAGAGTAAAACTGCTAACAACCATGAAAGGAAACACTGATTTCACCGCATAGGGAAGGGGAGGAAGAAACGCAGACATACAGTAAGAGCTTCAAGGTGAGAAGTAACACTTCAGGTGCACAGCAGCTCTAGAGTAATGACAGATCTTGCAGGGCCCTCAACTCCAAAGTCAAAGAATTTGTTTTAAGCCTGCTTATGTGGCTAAACCTCTTTTTAAAGTTTCTGAAGAAAGGACTTCTTACATTTCAGCCTCAAATTGCACTTGTTTTGGTTCACCTGAGTTCTCAATGTTTTATCCGACTGTTCATTTATCCAAATGAATCTAAAGCTTCTTTCAAGTCAGAAATGTAAAACAAAACGTCAGCAATTCTCAACTGAATCATGGGGTTAAAAATGTCAAGCAGAGCTCATAATGAAATAAAACTAGAAGACTGATAGCCTTCAATATCATGAGCCTTCATCTTGCATGCTCTGTAATGTGTTCTGACTCAGGATTTTGCATATACTGTATACAGTACAGTGGGTATAGAAAGTCACCACCCCCTTTTAAAATGTTTACCTTTCGTTGAATAACACTCTGAAAATAAAAAATTAAATTAGGCTTGTCCCATTTTTATTTACATACAGCAACCCAACATTAGCCAAGGGAAAATAAAAATCCAAAACATTCTGTAATTAATTACAACAGTAAAATACCTTATTTGGATAAGTGAACACCCCCCTTACAATTGCATTTGTAAACCTGCTCAGGTATAACCAATCACCTTATAGATCACACAACAAACTAATTGGCTCCCACCTGTGATCAATTGTGGTGATTTTGATTAGTTCCTAATCTGATTTTGTTTCTAAAGGATTCCACTGCTTGGAAGTGCATTTCAAAGCCAAGAATCCACTACGGGCAGAGAGGTGCTTTCAAAAGAAGTCAGGAGATGGGTATAAAAAGATTTCAAAGGCTTTAAGTATCCCATGGAGCACAGTCAAGACCATCATTAAGAAGTGGAAGGCGTATGGGCACCACCCAGATCTTGCCTAGGCCTTCAGGCCGCCCCTCCAAACTGGATGACAGAGCAAGGAGGAGACTGATCAGAAAGGCTACCAAGAGACCAATGGCAACTCTGAATGAGCTACAGTCCTTTATGGCAAAGACTGGGCATTGTGTGCATGTGACAACAATAGCACAAGCGCTCCACAAATCTGGCCTGTATGGGAGGGTGGCAAGAAAAAAGCCACTCCTTAAAAAAAGCCACATCAAGTCTAATTTATGTTTTGCTAAAGATTCTGTGGTCAAGTGGCAAAAGGTGCTGTGGTCGGATGAGACCAAAATCTAACTCTTTGGCTGGAATGCAAAACAGTACGTCTGGAGAAAACCCAATACATCTTACCATCCAAAAAACACAACTCCTACAGTAAAGCACAGTGGGGCAACATCCTGTTGTGGGGATTTCTCTTCAGTTGGGACTAGGGCACTTGTCAGGATGGAAGGGAAGATGGGTGGTACAAAATACAGGCAAATACTTGAAGAAAACCTGCAGTCCTCACCTAGCAAATTGAAAATGGGAAGATGGTTCACCATTCAACATGACAATACCCAAAGCACACCGCCAAAGCAACCATACAGTGGCTGAAGGACTAGAAGGTGAATGTGCTTGAGTGGCCTAGTCAGAGCCCCGACTTAAATCCCATCAAAAATCTTTGGAATGACTTGAAGCGGGCAGTCCATCAACGATCACCATGTAGTTTGACTGAGCTTGAACAATTCTGTAAAGAGGAAATGGCAAATATTCCTCCCTCTAGGTGTGCAAAGTTGATAGAGATATATCCAAACAGCCATGCTGTAATTCAAGCAAAAGCTGCTTTCACCAAGTATTAACTCAGGGTGTTCTCTTATCCAACCCAGTTATTCTACTTTTTTTCCCAAAAAATTTTTGGTACTTTCTTTTTGCAAGGTACGGTTTGTAAATAAAACTGGACAAAGTTAGATTTTATTTGTCATTTTATTTGTCATCTTTTTTGGCTTTAGGGCAACAAAAGGCGAACATTTTGAAAGGGGGTGGTAACTTTCTGTACCCACTGTAAGTTTCATGGCTACTGAAGTGACAATGAAGAAGTTTAATCGAACAATGATGGAGTGGCTCAAAAATGGAGAACATCAAAAGGCATTTAAAAAGAACATAACATTTAAAACTAAGGCAGAGTGCATTGTGATTTACTGCAAAATGGGTCCACCATGATCGCTTAAGTTATCTGACTGCTAAGGCGTTCATTGTGAAAACTTTCGCAATTTAAAACAAAACAAAGGAGGGTGTGTATTTCACTTCATGAACTGCAAAAATAAGGAGAGATTTTATAAATTCATAAATCATATGCAGAAATTCATAACCCATTGTTTTCTAGTTTGCTACCATGTTTTATTTTGATAGTTACCACCCAGAACGAAAGGTGCTGAACAACATTAACTCCAAGATGAGGTTTTTATTATTCATCTACTTCCTCGGGCTATTCAAAGACTTCACAGACCTCTTTCCATAACATGGCTAGTTTTCTTTGGACACATCAATATAAGCTAACAATGTTTAAATTGTGCATTTCTAACAGGGGTATTTAAAATGGTATTTTTTTATCGGATATGAGTCTTTTACCCCAAACTACAAAATTAACATGATAAATTTAAGATTCAATGAGAAAAGAATGAACATCATGTTAAATGAATCACACCATCAGACATCTATTTCCATCATAAACTGCTACTACAGTATATCGTACAGATTGAAGACAAAGGAAAATATAAGTTTAATCTTGAAATTAACAGGTGTTTACCATTTATTTTCCTTTGTAAGCATATCTGTTGGCTCAAAATGTCAACATACCACCGGTTATTTGTAAAATTAGCCATCTACTGGGGAACACTGCTATGAGCTGCTAAGTGAAATACCATACACTGTAAGGCAGAATGTGCAAAGTGTCACAAGACTTGAATAAAGGGAACTCCACATCCTGTGCTGACTTCCAGTGGATTTAAAGATTTGTTCCCTGTGGTAAACTAACACTACCGAAGCAGATAAATGCATTTTGCACAGAAATAACAGATACTGACTTTCAGACTAGACAAAAACCACAGCCCATTAACCAGAGAACAGCCTTTTATACACTCTCAACATTTCAATCTCAAGATGCTTGACTTTTGGCATTCAAGAAAAGACATCTGTCTTTTAAATTAATGTAAAGGTGTCCCACAATATTAGTAGAATACTTCTTTTTCTATGTTTGATACACAGATGAATGAAAAGAGGGCAAAAAGATCAATGTCAGTAATCACATACATGTCCATTTATAAAAATGTATGGCAAACTAATTTTATTAACATGGTTTAACATCTAGCCACTGGATATGACCAACAGCTTACAAAAGGAGAAAGTCCAGTATGATATTAATGTTTAGGCACTACACAGCCAGAGTGGACAGTGTGAGCCTTTAAAAAAAAAGAGATGATGAAGACCAATTAAAACAAACAATGAAGAGCGAGAACACAGAGAAGAACCCGGCATCAGCTATGAAGATATACAGACATAAGATAAGATATAAATCTGTCATGATCATCTAATTTTCACAAGGGGTTGTGACAGCCATCCATCCAACATGACTTTAGACCCTTTCAAGACAAAAATGGGGGGACTGTTGAACTTTTAGGGAAACAGTAGATTTGCAGCTTACTGTATCATGTCTTAATTGCATTGAATGGTTTCAAAACAGGGAAAAATCCAAAACTGTCAAAGTCAAGATGAAAGAAATTGTTGTTACTGCTAAGGTGCTGTTCAGGTTATTTGTAAGAATACCTTTTAATGTCAGGGCTGCTATTCACTTACTGTTTAATTGACAGTTGCCATTGAAATGCATGACCATCTATTCTCACTAAGCAAGGAAAGAAAATCAGAATAACATACTTTTTCCAGTTGTTAAACATAAAAGAAGGATGTTCTGTTCTTGAAAAGAGAACTCCACAGTCAAAGAAATGCCATTGAGAAATACAATCATCCTTTGCCACAGATTGTAAATCGAACAAAACTTGAGGCATAGCTGGCCTTTCAGAAGGGTTGTAGAAAAAATGTGTTTGAATTGTAAACAAATCTATTCGAGGATACATAAACATCTACAAACACAGATTAAAGAGTAATGAGTGTAAAAAAAATCAACAAACACCCCACCCACAAGCAACACAAGACACCCGGAGTCTAGTGAATCCCTTACTTGCTGTACTGCAACAGATTAGAGAAAGCATTTTTCTCAAAACATTCCTTCAATAATGCAATAAATTGCAAGCACTACAGTTAATAGCCTCAACACACAGATTAATCGGGTGCTGAAATCACTGTAATAACCCGTGCCTTTAGATAAATTTAATTTCTTATTGCGTTTCCAAGATGTCAACAACGATTTGACGTCCCCCACAATGGTTCCTTTGGCTCAAAGACATGCAAAGCCGTGCTCGACGTCGGCAATAAATTAGAACTGTAAAAACGAGGGGGAGAACAGAGCTCATCGAGAGGATAAAGGCGGAAAACGATATTCGAGACCAGTCACTCCAGACAGAGCTGATAAACAATAAAAAAAAAATCTAAATTTGCAGGAAATTAGACAAATCTGTGCATATTTGTATTTTTTCCCTACTGTCAAGAGCAACGAACATATAATGACTTTGATAACCATGTCAATACTAAATGACTCAAGAAGAAACTACAAAGTTAATTATTTTGGCACACAATAATTCTTGAGTTCTTCTGACATATAGCGTAGAAAAACATTAATGTTTAAGGTTAATGCAATACCAGAAGAAACCGCTCCATGGAAGTCAGAGGTAAATCTGTAAAAGATCAGATGCACATACAACAGAAAAAGAAAAAAAAAGAAAAAAGACAGCAGGTTTGCTTCTTTAGCATTTGTAAAAATGTAATGGTTATTCCTACCCCAATTAACAACATGCACAGTGCTTCACTAATAGACAGTATCTTATCAGTGGTCTACTAATTTCTTCAGATATTTACCGCCTGTCAGATCTTCCTATGAAAAGAAGAAATATTCCCTATTGCATCTGAATTACAGTAATAAGATGATCCTATATAACACATACAATCATTGAAATTAAAGCAAACTTTCCACAGAAAGTACCACATATTAATAAATGTGGACTTGAAATAACAGGCACATAACTTGGGTCATCAGAGCGTACACATACAGCGCATCACCTCAGTTTTAGGCATCACACATACACAGCTTCAAATGGACGTCAGATTCATTAAGCGTTAAACTTTCTTTGCATTATTCCAACATAAAGCTGAAAAGAATTGCTATTCTTCTTTGCGAAGTCGCAAAATTAATTCACCTACACAATCTACTCTTTTACAAGGAAAGACGTGTACGTTGCTGTACTGAAACTGACAACCCTAAAGGTTTCCGCAAGAGGAAACCCGTCGTTTGGAGTGTCTGTTTTCCTTCTTCTACCTTACACATACCACTCCCTTCGTGAAATCACCGAACCGTCCAAGTGTGACACATAGTCACTGTCATTCCCTTCATAATAGTCATCTGGGAGGTATGTGTTGCCGGAGGGCCCTCTTGAATCCCCATAGTAACTCACTGGCACAGCATCTCTCTCTGTGCACCTGTTGTTCATATTGTCCACGTGGCCCCACTCATCATTTTTCATTTCTTTTGAGAATTCGGGGTAGATGCTGTCGTTTGACTTGGGCTTGATGTCCCCCTTGCTGGGCTCGTTGTACATCTCCAGTTCGTGGGGCTGCAGGACGTCCAGCTGGGACTCCTTCTGCATGTCGGACGGGCCGATGTACTGCTTGGTGTAATAGTCCCCGCGGAAGGTCCGCCGCTTCCTCATGTAGCACACCCCCACCAGCACAATCAGCAGGATGAGGAACAGGGCGCCGCCCACTGCGCCTCCGATAATGGTACCCAAGTTGCCCTCGGGCAGGGACTCCAGAGTGGGCGAGGTGAACTGTACCCTTTTGGTGGCGACTAAGATTGTGGCTGCAGCAGTGGGGAGCGGCGGAGGGGTTGTAGGTGGTGTGGTGGTAGTAGGAGGAGGCTCTAATGAGGGGAGAAGGGGGTGGGGAGGAGGGGTGGACAGACAGACAGGAAAAAGCACAGAATGTCAATGCCAGCTGCATCAGTACAGGACTTATGCGTGACAATCACATGAGCACATTTCCCATTACTACTCTAACTAGAGACACCAGTTCTAGGTTTGAATGTAAATCCAGCAGGCTCTATTTATTTGTGCTCTTATTTATCAATTATAAGATTACTTTAAAGGTTTTGGCTCCAGTGTAGTTTCTCCTTGTTATTTTATGATTCTAAACAAATTCCCCCCCCCCCCTCAATTGCTTAGTCAGGCAAAATACTCATTTAGCATTACTCTACTGTGACTACATCGTCGCCTTACTACAATTACTCCAACTAAACTTTTTCAATTACTTCCCAAAAATTCAAGAGCAATTTACTCTGAAAGCTTTGAAAATCTCCCTTTTGTTTCACCGTGATTAAATAAAAACAGCATTGACATTCCAGAAATATTCTATAAATGGACATGAGAATATTTCCTTTTTTAAAAAAAAAATAGAAATTTATATTTTGTTTTCTTCAAAGACAAAGATAAAAAACAGGAAGCTTCTGCATAAAAACACACACTGTGTTTCCATGTCCTTTGCCTCACTAGCCAGAGGAGTGTTGTGAGAAATGGTGATCTGAATTAGCAGCTACAATTAGGGTCTAGGGTGGAAAGAAGAGTTCACACACAAGGTGATGGAATGCAGGGTGGAGCCACATGCTAGCTACAGGAGGACAGGCACTGAGAAGGAAGGGGCATGCATCCTTCTGGCCCACAATTGTGCTTTACCCTGCCTAGACAGTCTGTTTATTTCCCAAGGTCCATTCGTTACCGCCATGGCATCGCTCAACATTAAACAGCAGGGCAAGTGCTGCGTTTGTATTGCTTGCCTTTTATTAAGATTGCTGGAAATTAAGAGAAACTATTAAGAGCATTTATCGAACATCTGGAAATACTTTTAAGTACAGGTTGGGAGTGTTTATTCTCTCTCAATACAGTGACTGTCCTTATGTATACCAACTACAACTCTCACAGCTGTCAATCACTAAAACCTGATAATTCCCCAACTATTCCAGACAACATACTATGTTACTGTCGTACTGTATGTACAGCATCCTTTTCCAACATTGTGACACTATTAATACAACAGAAAGGTAGTGGTTAGTATTACAAAACTGTACACTAATGTTACTCAAGCCATTCTGGTAATATTTGTAATGCTAGACATCTAAAATGGGATCAATACACACAACTGCAGTAAATTTCATGGCAAGCCAGTGTGCAGTCACTGCAGTAAATGTCAGAGGGGCATCCCTGTGTGAAGGGTGTTATGTTCTATGCTTTTCATCAAAGCTTTTTCATCATACTGGTTAATAAGATATTTTCTTAATACTGTGTATTAGTTCTAAGAGAAAAACAGTACAGGATAATCTATATTATTATATCAAACAGAACACACAAGAATAAACGCCAACTCCCACCTACTCAGAAGAAATGGGAAATAATGCACAAAAATCATATACGTGAACTACTCCTGGGGATCCTCATGGACAATGTAGTTAATGTAAATCATACTTATTGTAAAAATGCCAAAGGATATTGGCCCCAGTGTAATTCTGAAATGCTCCAGGTCTCCTGGAGGTACTGCAAGCAAAGTAGTCTGAGGAGATAACCAGATTCCAGCGATCTTGAACATGATCAGGGAGACTGTGACTTCATTACATGTATGGTATGACAGTTTGAATAAAACCATTTTAGTTATTTGGGTTTTAGACATACAGTATGGAGATTATTAATAATCTTAAATGGTATCGGATCACATCTCGCACATCTTATTAACTGAGAAGACAAGTCCAGTGTCCTCCTCTTATAGTACCCTGAGAGCAGTAAGGGAACTGGAATTAATTTGACATACTGTATACTGGCATCAATTTTAGACAGGTCATGTCAGCAGTTACAGTCTAAGTGCTGAAGACTGAAAGTCTAAGTCAGGGTTAAAGCTTAAGGTAAGTCACTAAGAGTAAGTTTTTAATTTATGATCAGGACATATTGTACCAGATGTATTTTGAATAATAAAATCTAAAATAATCAAGTCCATTACTATGCTCATACAGTACGTAAATGTGGATAACGGATTGCCTTTTTGGAGAAAGTGAATTCCAAAACAAGCACAGAAACACGACTGAATTATAGATTCTAGTGAAGCAGATTTGTGAAGAGCACAGTTTCTTCAGCCAGCGAAGAAACTTTCACTGCAAAAGTATGATTAGAGAAAAAAAAAATAGAACACCAACCAATAGCTGGATGTAAAAATTACAGGTGTTGCATATTAAGTATCAAATAAATACTTGAGCAGATTTAGAAAATGAAAAAAAAGCTTAGAAGACGAATAGTAAAAATAAGTAAAATATAAAGATTTCAAATTAAAATAATACTTAAAGTGTATAATAGAGACAAAAACTAATATAGACATAGACAAGTATATAACTAACACATGTAATAACATGCATGCATACACAGCTGCTACAGTTCAAACACTCCAGTTATACTGTACCATATAGACATGCAGGGATGCCAACAAGAGAATGCACACACACTTACATGCATAGGAGCACTAATTGAAATGTGTATCTTCCTCTAGCAGCATGCTTGTGGAAATATGAGCTCAAATGAAAAAAAGTCCAGAAGATGGAGAGCCCCACTCTGGTTAAGTGAAGGAAGTGCTTGCCTGAAATGCTTAGCAATAATGTTTCCGATATCATTCCCTACTGCAATGCTGCTGTATTGCATTTGGTCTCCTGGCAGAATGAAGCCAGGTGGGTTTCATTTCATGCTGAAATTTCAGGATTTGGGATTTACGCTCTAGACGCCTCATGTCGCAGGATCTCTCAAGTGTGAGAGTGGAAACGGAGGCCCAAGGGAATCTGTGCTGTTTCCCAGGCAGGGTTAGGATTAGTCGGTCTTATATTGTAGTATCAAAAGGTAATATCTTACGCTTCCTAAGGCTTTATGGTTTTAGATTTTGATATCTTATACACAGTATAGATAAATAAAACTTTACTTGAGGATTGACAGAAAAAAAACGTTCTTCTGTGAAATAATGAGCTCTCTCACCACAAAACTAGTGCAATTTTTAGTGGAACAAAAAGTCCTCAAATACAGACAGCAGCCCAAAAAATGAAAAAATGTGGGTGAAAAAGGGACACCAAAGATATTGAAAGCAGGGGCTTCCACACAGGTTTGGCTTCCACGTCAAATATGTTGCACAGGCCTGGTTGCCTATTAATTATGACTGGAAAGGCTGCAAGAGGCGACCTTCAAAAAAGGGTTATTGTTGGCTGTTTGGCAGGCGCTTCAAAGACTAAGCTTCACTGCTGAAGTTTTGCAAAGTTATGAGAACGGTATGTAAGGAAACATTGTTATCTAAGGTGAAGTGCATACTCCAGCACTGTAATTTCTATGTATTAATTCAAAGCCTAAGACAAAAATGGCGAGCAGCTGCGAATTCAATCTGGGTGTAAGCAGCCAGTTTCTTCAAAAACATTTTGCCGAGAACAGCACAGAATAGGATGCTACAGTCAGGCTGCAGTGCACTCACTCAGCACACCTGACAATGCACGATTGCAAGTCCAGTGATACCAAAAGCACAGGTAGTGGACAAGTCAACCGAGTAGTGGAGAAATTTGATATGGTCAGATGAATCACCCTTCACCATGTTCTGGACAAAAAAAAACAAGTGCACATGTGGCGTTAGTCTATAGAAATCTGCAGCACTGAGCAAACAGTGAAGGACTCCTGGCATGGTATGAGCGTACTCATCCCCTTAGAATGCAAGGTCAATGTTAATCGCTACTTAATAATACGTAATCAAATTCTTCAGCCCACGCTGCAGCATCTTTCATGCAGAGAGGGGTGTCTTCCAGGAGGATAATACCCCTATCCACAGACCACATGTGGTTTCCCCAATAGTTTGATGAGCATGAGACTGATGTTATTGTATGTAATGGCCTTCTAAATCACCGGATCCAAACACAATCAAGCATTTATGGGATATTTTGGAGCAATGCCTGACGAGACAAACATCAAAATATTTTAATGATGACCTTTCAGGAAATGTATTCAGGGTTCTACTTCTAAATGAAGTATAAAAAAAATCCTGGTAATTTACAGGGCAGATTCTTTTTCCTAACAGTCGATTGTCCTGAATGCCCTCATTAGCACATGTAGCGAATGAAACCCAAGTGAAGGTCATACGTTAAACCGCTCTCCCCTGAGTCTGCAAATGGAAAACTAGTCTGGGGAAAAAAAACACAGAAAACAGATGCATAGGAGGAAATTTCACCTTTGCTGCTCCTGGGGGAAGCTGACAAAGGATAGGCTATTCACATTGACAGGTACTTCATATGAGCTTGAGCTTTACTGAAGAAGCTTGGGGTGAAATAAACTAGTAGCCCCATGCATACTGTACGGTATATACAGTACAGTAACTAGAACTACAATAACAGCAAACATAAGCTTCAATATGCTACAGACCTGATAATTGCTATGGAACTTGAGAATCAGGTCTGTGTCAAGGATGACTAGTCTTTGAAACTAATGATATTTCAGATCCACACAGATGGGGAGGGGCAAACTGGTTTGGGAGACATCCAAAATTTGGGAGATACAGAAAAGGAGCAAGCATAAAAAAAACAGAACATGATTACTTTCCATTGCATAATCATCTTCATATGAAAAAAATAGCCACACTAAAAGACAGAAGGCACAAATAAAAAGGATAAACGAAAAATATTCAATTTTATTTTAATGCAGAGCAAAGAATTTGCTTTCATTATAAACCATTAAGCTTATAACCTTGGATGCAAGGATGATGCAGTCATTTGATTTGCAGAAACACTCAATTGATGAATATAAAGAAAGCTCTGAATCAGCCCAGCTGAATCAAGGTCCAGCTGTGTTTGTCACAGCCTGCGTTGCACTCACAGCTTCACACACGAATCAAAAAAAGGCAGAGCACTGGTGTTTTTTAAATTGTCTTGTTTTTTTTTTTAATAGGATTCCTCCTCTTGTTAAATTGCAGATGGAGTTTTTTTAAGTTTCCCAAGAAACTCTTATATATTGTATTGCAACAATATTATTAAAAGTCTTACTGCGTATGTGAAATGTAGAAATATGTTCTACACTGACCTAAAAAATGTATTTTTGCAAAATACTACATTCCACTGCAAATCTATAAAAAAACATATAAATACATGAAACCGCTCCTCTCAAAAACAACATAGCCAAATCTGTAACAGCATTTTAACTCTTTAGGAAAGGTAAATGACCTCATTCAGCGCAACAAAAGGATGATGGAGCCTCAGGGAAGTATCTGTGCACATTCAGCTTTTCTTTTCCTGGATAGTGGAATCAGTGGAAGCAGGTACTTCATTTGATGAAATTATGCAGTCATTTAAAAAACAAAACAAAACAAAACACTTGATTGCTGAATATAAGGGCTTTGGATCAGGACTGCCAAGGTCCAGCTGTTCATTCATCACAGGCTGCATTGCGCTCACAGCTTCACACACGAATCAAATATGGCCAGAATACTGAAGGAAAAGTGCCTGATCACAAGAGGGCCCCTCCCCTGCAGCAGCAGCTCCTGTCCTGGCTGAGCCCAGCCCCTGTGCTACTGAGCACTTAGAACTTGCTGTCAAAAGCCAACAAAGCTGCTCTGCCTCTCCTCCATTCACATAATCAGAATGATGCCACTTTTATGATTGTGGGGAGTGCCAACCCTTCATTTAGAACCTGAATGTGTTATCTGCACTGTACTCAGCAAAAAATACCTTAGCTGCATAGCCCAATCTATCATGAGATGAGACAGACATTTCAGCACTGCAGTACACAGTAGTCAGACACAAATGATGTTTCAGATAACAGAAGAAAGTTTTTTTTCAAAAAAATGTTCTTTCGTCTATACACTGTGCAGGGCACCACAGTGGTGTAGCTGTTAGCATTGCTGCCTTAAAGTTCTCGAATCCTGGGTTTGATTCATGCTACAATATGGGTTTGATTACAACAACGAAAAGTATCTTTGCCTTCTTCAGGTAAGTACATCTTCCACATGTACACAGCTCCCTATTCTTACCGATATATAACAGATCCTATATCTTGAAAAATTCATCAGACCATCCTATTTCTAAAAGTATATCTGCTGTAGAAAGGTATCTTTTATGGCAATTACAAAAAAAACAAAGCCTTACAGTGCATATTTTTGTTAACGTAATGTTCTGTTCAGATGACAAAAGTAATATATGAAAATAAAATAATAAATATTTCAAAGAAAGTAATGTTTGAAATACAGGAGAACTCAGTGTATGTACTTCATCTGAAGAATAAACTGGCAGTACAGTGTGATTCATGTCAGCATGCCTTTTTAAATAATCACTAAGAGTGCCCTCTGCTTTCTCAGCTATTTTTCAGAAGCACTGGAAAAGGGAGGATAAGAAAAGAGTCCGTGAGTGTGTGCAGGTGTGTGTGGGATGGAGAGGATAATGCAGTAAAAACCTTGAACATGTGACAGAATTAGGCACAAGGAAGAATCAGACAAACTGAAGTACACTTGCTGCCTCCCACATTGCCCAAGGAAAAGGAAACCTTTCACGCTGACAAACGACAATTCCCCAAACAGCTCATAAGTGCTGTATGAGCAGAGACTCTTGCCTAGCAAACAAAAATTTAATCAAGAACGCTTAACGGGTATTGAAGCTTAGAGGGCAAGTGTACGGATCTTCTGCACCTCAGCCTGCGAGGGAAATTTTTCTCTTGCAGCAGCGAATCAGAATTCACATCTCTGTAGGAGGCTGGAGGCAGGAAAGCTGGAAAACTAAAGAGTTTTCAGCAGCACTGGGAGGCAAGACGCAAGAACACCCCCAGCCCCTCGCCACCGTCCATCTGTGCTGCTAATCCCAGCTGTCGTGCAATTCTTTGAAAGCTCATGAAAGAAATGAACAGCCAAAACATTTATTTTTGGAGAAGTGAAAATTGCCTTGTTTTGACTATATATAAGCTTCCACTAGAGAAAGAAAAGTCACACTTGGGGAGGTGCACAATTTTTCAGAATTACACTGCTGCAGTTAAAACTGCTACTCTAAAAAGATTTAAAAGGTAATGACCCTTTACACTAAATCACTAATGGCAAACGCAAGTACTGTAATTGATTAGGAAGCAATGACAATAACTGCAGTGAATTTTTTAAATACAACCAAGATTTTATTCAATTAAATTATAGAAACAATATTTATCTGTTCAAATTTCACCCCATTATTCCAAACCTCCCATTTATTTTATTAAATGTTAAAACCATCATACAAAAAATATTATATCTTTCATTTAATTTGTGAGTGAAAAACTTAAGCTGTAGGTCAGTTAGGAACATGTATTGAGAATAAATTAATTTTAGGAATAAATTAATTTTAGAATTGTTCTAGAGTTCTTCCAATCTCATTTAAAAAGTCTGACAGAAAACAATTCTAGAAACTTTTTTTTTTAGACTCTCGGTCAAGGGCTTAAAGTGAGTCCTTTAATACCATTCAGCTTACAAAAAAAGGTCTTCTTCAATGTTAACTCACCTTGAATGCTAATATCCATCTGTTTGTGCTGATGTCCTATATCATTTGCCACTTCACACTGGTATATCCCAGAGTCATTGCGGTCCAGTGCTCTATTGAAACTCAGGGTACCATTAACTATTTGCACACCTGGAGGCAAGTCTTTATCTAGCCTAGAACAGAAAAAAATAAAATTAATTTACTGTACAACAGAAGCAAAACGCAACAGAATTCACAACACAGTAGTGAACAAGGTGTCAGTAAAACAAGTACTGTACATCTAGCTGCAATAACACAGACCAAACTGAAGATGACTACACAAGTGCAGCATTCTGAGACAATTCAGCAGGCATTTTAGCTGCGTGGTGCATAAGACAGCCATTTCAGTTCCTGATGATGGGATTTGAGATATGTCCATTTTAAACCATAATGGGGCATACAGGTACCTAATTCCACACATTTTCTAACCCCTTTATCCAAAACAGGGTCACGGAGGAGCCAGAGCCTCCTGTTGAAACGTGTGATGTGCTGCTTAGGGGGAACAAAGTTTTGAATATCAACTTGCATTTTGCCCTGTAACAATCTTCTGAAAACCTTCTTCATAAGCAATGCCTGAAGATGCTGGATGAAATGGAGGACATAACCAAAACATGGAGCTATACTGTGCTTAAGAATCCCACTCAATTGGACACTGATCTGAACATGATTAATATTCTGAATGCTTGTATTTTCATAAGGCTGTTGAAAAGGATAAAATCATCCTGTGATTGCATCCTCTAAAACAACAATGCACTGCACAATAGATACATACACATACTGTACTTCACAATCTCAGTTGTTAATTTTTGTTTTGGAGGGGTAAAGATTAAATCTACTCTTCTTATATTTTCAGATCAATTTTATTTTGTATAGTTCTCTTCAAAAGTCACACAGCACTTTCACAATTATTTACACAGACTACATACAGGGTTGCACAATACAACAAGTCATATGGAAATCAGTGTAAAGTACTTGAATGTATCAAAGATTAAAAGTGTAACCATCAGGTGTGAAGGATACTTGTATATAACAGTACAGTGGTAAATTTTAATTAAATTTAATTTTTTGTCACCTGTCCCTTTTACTTTTTTGTCCTTATATAAATGTCAGAAAAGACACTTCTAAATGCAGATTTATCTGGATCACTGAAGTGAATGACATGGGCTGCAGTGAAATATATTGATTTAAAATTGGCAGGAGTGGGTGAACAAGAAACCTTGGACGCACAATATCAGAGAAATGGTCATGGACTATTTCTCTCCATTGTTTGGGCTCTTGTTTTCGCAATTTAGCTGTTGTAGTCCCAGCTGTATTACATTTGCTGTTTAAATTGCCAATATATTTGGAGTGCAAGCAGTGGTTAAACACTTCTCCTCAGCGAAACGGTTTGCTGTAAGTTCCCCTGCCTCTTGCCTACCTGGTCCAGATGTATCTTGCTGGTGGAGGGTTGGCATCAGCTTGACACACAAGCTGAACATTTTCTCTGCCAACAAACCAATTATTGTCATACCCTTTTATCTGAATAACAGGTGCATCTGGAAGGAAAATATTTAGTTACTTATCAGTACAGCAGTAAACAAATAGGAATCAGTCACATACATAGCTTCATAGTTACCATGACTCCTGGGGATATGCCTAAAAAAATTCAAAACTTAGTAGCTGATGCGAGAACCCTGCTGTGGATATGGAAATTAATTATGGTTAAGCACAGACCTTAAATGTTCATAAAACAGACACACCATACAGGTACCTGAGAATGAATACCCAATGTGAAATCACTGTGCTGTCACAGGCACCTGGTGACATAATTCAAAGACCAGCTTAGTCGTACCCCTTCAGGCGGCATGGCCCATTATGCACCTGTGTATACACTTTCCTAGCAGAAGCACAGCATCCCTGCCCCATCATAAAAGGACCAATTTCTCTGCTGCTGTTGCACAACTCAACCAAAACACAGGCTGGCAAATTCCCTGAGACATGGGACAATGTTTCTAAAAAAGTAATTCCATATGACAGAGTTGGAGAAAAACAATACTGTATGTTCAAATTACATGTGTTGTCAGAAAACAATAATAAAGATTTTGAGGGAGACATTGCATTGTGGTACCATCAAATCTGCTGTAATGTAAAAACAGCATATAAAACGTATTCTGACGTGCAGACTGCATACACCCTCCACTCCTCTACACAGTTATACTGTATACAATCACACATAGATGAAACGTAGCTCTGCTTCACTAAAAAAATGACATTTGTTTTACATTTCATTTAGATTTAGACTCTTGTGTAACTGAACATCGGTCATCTATATAAAGATGAAGGAGTTTGAAATGCTTGTCTGATAAAGAACCAAAAGCCTCAGATTGCTGCTGTCACTTCCTGTTGTTTATGTCAACTGTTTTCAAAGTGTTATTCTAGATTCCTGTAACTTATATTTGCTGAAAACAAGGATTGTGCAGTCATCAGCTTTTGGATACTTGAAAAAAATGAACCAATGAAAGTTACAAACATGTTTTGACAATCTACAGCATGATACATTGATTTCTGACCCTGCATTCTGCACCCTTCAGACTCCACATGAAAAAACTAAATTGAAGCTGAAATGCTGCTGGAAAACATAAAGGTTACAAAAGCGAGCACACTACCTAAACCATCTTGCTCATTTTGTTGCTAGCACAGGAGCTTCTTCTAAGGACACCTCAAGTGGCCTAATCTGATGATTTACATGGCTTACAGAGTTGGGACCAACACCAGGTATATCTAAAACCAGACAACGATGGACAGATGGACCCCAGTCTAGCAGTGTTTAAGCCATGGCATCACTTTAGTATGATTAAAAACTAACTGCAGAAAGTAACAGAACATGGAAAAAGATGAGCTAACATTCCCAGAACTGCACATCATAACCTCTTGTAATACTTAGGAAAAGTGTTACAGAAAAAAAGTTTTTTTTATCCTGAATTTTGGCAATTTTCCACTATTTTAGAATCTACTTTTAACATTTGTGCCCTTTCTATGGGCCAAAACCACATCAGAGTTTGCCTAGTCATTATAAGCAATATTAATGTTGATCTGAGAATTATTTTTCCTACCATAAATTTTGCAAGTTTTAATTAGACATTTTCTCCGTTATGCTACCTTAGTAGTTGACAATGTTGCAAGCAATAAATTAAAATCCTGGCTTGGGAATCTAGTGGGGGATGGGACAGATAAAACAATCTTAGTAAAGACATTTACTCATAATGAATGCAGATATTATGCAGGCTACCAAGAAGCGTGTCATAAAGCTTGGAGAAAACACTTCAGAGTAGCAGAACAAGCATACCTTTTCCTGTCACAAGGGCTACTGCTGATAAACTGTATGTAAATAGTCAGTTCACATAGATGAGTGGCTTTGAGGGGGAATTTTAATTCCGTTGACACATGTTACAATGAATCGCAAGAGAAAACCCACGTAGCATCAGGTCAGGTTTTTAAGCAGTACATTCACATCTTAATTTCTAGTGTCTAGTCCATTACCAGAGTGTGCTGGTTTGAGCTGCCTCACACTTGACTGTTTAATAAGCAAATGCAAAGAGTCAGGATATTCTCCTTCGTAACCTCACCCTTGTGAATTACCCATGCAGTTCTCTAGCAGCATTAAGCACAGCTTAATCAATATTTAATAACACCCCTTCATTACAGTCTAAAACAGTGCAAACAGATACATTCCCAAAGCAGACACAGTGGGTACATGCATAAATGACTAACATTAAAAAATATATTTTCTAATGGAAAGTTTTACAGGAGGAAAAAGTGCCTGTGTTTGACATCCGCAGGGAAGGAAAATTAAGCACATTTTGGAACATGTGCACGGGGAACTGCACTCTTTTCTGATGTATGCTGCACTGACCATTTTCTGCATGAGGCACAAACGTTTCTCTGTTTTAGAAGAAGTGTATGTATTCTGAGATGTAAAAAAACTTCACAGGATTATTACCTACTGTTAACATTAAGAACATGTTAAAAATATGAATATCAAATTTTACTATTTTATTACAAGTATTAAGAACAATTTAAGCATTAAGACTGCAAAGATACAGTACCATACTGTAAGCGCTGAGAGCAGCTTGAAAAATCCACATACTGTATGCAGTGATCATCACAGGGAAGGCAAGAGCTGGCTGACAGGCTGTGCTGCCATTCTGCATTAATGCTGATTGGCTAAAATCCAGTGTGTGCTGGTAGGAGCACTGTGATTGGCAGGTTTGTCATGCTACAGTACCTAATGAGAAAAAGGCTTTGTGCTTACAACTCGTATAGAAATCTACTACATTAAGTAATGTCAATTTAAGCAACTTACTAACTTACTAATGATTCGGTTGCCAGCATGTACAGTGTCAGTTCTTTAAGGGAAGATTTCTGTTAGTATTTTTCAGATGAAACTGTGCTCACAGTTTGGGTTGTTGGCAATGCATTCAGTGAAGGAGTTGTCTGTGCACTATAAAAAAAAGTTATTTTGAGCAACATTCTATCAACATTAGAAAAACGTGCATACGATCAAAGGGTTGCTGTAGTTTAAGAAACTTTTAATTGCAAAATAATGAGCAACAAACGTGGGATCTGTTGGTAAAACAAAAGACCTCTCCAGATTAGATGGCTAAATGTAATCCAGTTTCAGGGATGCTGAATTGATTTGTTTTACTGTCTTAATTAAGCCAAAAGAGCTCAGAGGATTTTCTTCAAATGCAACAAACAAACTGCTATGTGGAAGGACTGGTAAGGGTATTAATGAGGTAGCTGACCTTTATACTGCATCTTTAATGAAAAAGAACAATGGAAATTCCATTTTTCAGTTTTCTAATCATGATTTCTAAACTCATGAATCAAAAAATGTAGTTAAAATGGGTGCAAGATGTACAATAATAGGATATAATGATGGGAAAGTATACATGCCAATTTCCACTTTATATGGAAAATGTCACACCACCTCAAGGCCTGCAGAAGTTTAGACCCTGATACAATTTTGGAGTTTTAAATGTCAATACATAACGTAATAATTATATTTAACCCCCTCCTCACAAATACAGCATTGGGTGAAATGTTAAAGTTAAAGTTAAGCTGCATTTTGCCGACAGCGATACCCTTCATTAGCTAAAAGTTTAATTTCAAAGCTCTTGTCATGTAGGATTTCCTCTCAGCAGCCATAGCAGTCACCAGAATTTTTAATAGTCCACAATAATATTATTGAGTTACTGGGTAATTTTTACACTACAGCTATTAAATTATAATGCGATTTGCAAAATATTTCCACTTTTTTGTAATGTTTATTTTTATAATACTTTAATACTTCCTGAAACAACAAATAATAACAGTCCATATGACAAATATTCTCTTTTAAGGGGTGGTTTGCAAGCTTAAGAACCAGTTTTATTATTTCCTAATTAAGAAGCTGACAAATAAGCTGAAACACTTTGCAATTAAAAAAGTTCAGTCGACTTACACTGCACATTGAGGACATAAGGAATTCGGAACTCCGTCTCCAAGGCCGGGTGCCGAACCACGCAAGTGAGCTTCCTGCCTTGCACAAGCCGCGTCGGCTTCCATCTGTACTGCACCTCCATCGTGCTGGTGCCATTGGCCTCGTCGATGTATTTGACCACTGGACGCCCAAACAGATCAGACTCCCAGGACACCTCCGCGCGGGGCTTGCCTCTCTCTGCCGTGCATGTCGCCACCACCGTTTCGTTGCCACCATCGATCAGGGGTGCAGAGCCTGCTGACACATACACCTTGGGCTCCACTGGAAGGGGACAAAGACCAAAGAAGCTTAGTGCTGCATTATGGAAAGGAAGCACTGCCATAGAGGAGGTTTATTTTAGGAACTTCCCGAACCTTCCGTTTCTCAGGTGATGTTAAAATGGAGACCCAAGTTCTTCAATGAGCCTGAATGAACCATGAACACTAATGTGCAACTGTCACTAGAAAGCGCTCACCTTGCCAATCTGATCAAGTTGATTAAAACTGTCCATGGAGCAGGCCTCAGCAACAAAGCGAGATTAGAAAAGGAGGACAATCTAACCACCTGTACAATGCCTTTTCTCATCCTGGATCACACAATGAAAAACAAGGTCGGGCGTCTCCTATTTCTAGTGAAGATTAATCCACCTGATAAAGAACACCATACAGCTTTCCCATGTCTTCATTCAACAGAAAATTTTAAGACTCCTTAACTTGTAGACAATTGTTGTTGTTTTTTTGCCATTACACATTACTTAACAGGGCATGGGTAACTACAGCGAAACAAGAGCACGAGAGCACAACTACATTATGAGGAAGTGGCGAGGACTGAGAATAGGAATCAGTTCTTCACACAACTTCAAGAAATAACCTGATGAGATCTCCGAGTCGGTAAGCTATGGTAAATCAAATGAGCACATTGTAGCATTCGACTTAAGGAAGCCATTTGAATAGTCTCGCATAAAACAACGTTCAAAGCCATAATGTTGCAAATCAACTTCTAATAAAGGATTTAAGGACCCCTCTGATCTATTTACTTTCACAGAAATGTGAACAACACAATGACAATCATGTGTACAGAAATCAGTACTTTTGTTTAGAATTCTGTATTTAGGTTTTACATTATATTTGACTATTTTAGTGAAACTGAATTCTGCCACTTTACAGTTACAATACTTCAAATAATTCAGTTGGCACAGATTTGTTTGTCAGTTTTTTTTTATATATATACAGTATGTCAATGCCTGACAACATGATGGAGTTTCTGTTGAGTACTTAGAGCCCCTGCTGAATTCAGAAGTGTAGTGAAGGTACCAACCATTTGTATAAACCAGTTCAGTGTGCCTTTCAGTATATCAAAGACTTTGAAATCCAACACAAAAACATGATCCGACTTAACCAGTTGTCTGTTGCCAGTTGTCTAAAAGTCTCTTTTCCTCTCAAAACAGCTGAAAAACATTTTGGTGTGTTCATATTACTAAATCAGGTACTAAGCAAAGATTAAGTCTATTACAATTTTTCATGTTCTGAAAACAGGATGGTCAGCTCATGGGTATTTTTCTTTATTAAGAATAAAATTAGCCAAGATGTTACTTTTTAGTCACACTAAACAAATAATGCTAGTGGATTTTAAATGAAAATTTTGATTTGATTTTGAAACTAATCATAACACACTTATTACTGTTATTACAAAATCCTAAGCAGACCTAGACTGAAACTATCTAACAGACATTCATCAGAAAACACTAAATCATTGTACATACAGTGATTAGAATTTTTGTTTACAGATGCCCACAAAGTCTGCACGTCTCCATACCCCAACAGGCTTGGTCAAAACTTATCTTCCTTTGATAGCAGGTACTGTATAACTACAGTATGACATGAAAAAGTACCCCTGGAGCAGGCTTCTGCTACAAAGTGAGAGGGCAAAGGAGGACTAACCAACCACCATTCTGCACGGTTATCTGTGCAAGTACAAGTAAATTGACTAAGATCTACCTGCTAGACTCCAGAAATAAGCATCTTTGCTAATGCACACTTTTTCGTTATTCACTTTTAATCACGTTAATGTATTAGAAAACCGCTATTGTTATTGGTGGCAATAGCAGTAATGAGGGGATAAGGAGTTTCTTTCAGAATTGTGAAGAACTGCTTGGATGTCAGCTTGGCTGATCAGTTCCTATGGTGCATTTTCATTGCATAGAGTTTTATTTACAGTAGACTGACAAAAGCACACAAACGTGAGACAAAAGGTATTAAAACAAATTATACTAATTTACAGCTTTGTTTGTTAATGATCTGTAAAGCATAAAAAAGTTTTGGGTAGCAAATAAAACTAAAGTCCATTAAATGAAATTATATTTTATGCTAAACATTCTGTAAAGAACCCTGAAACGTTTTAGTTGTAATTGAAACTACAAGGTCTTATTGAGTTTAATTTGATTGCTGTGGATTCAATTTGAAACTAGCTTTCCTGGCCAATACATTCAGAGTTCCTATACTCAAACAGTTTAAATGAATGCGCTTGTCACAACAAAGTTCCTCTGTGGCACAAGAGCCCAAGGGAAATTGTATTCAGCACAAGAGAAAGGCTGGGAATGAATGGCAGCTCAGTGCTAACTGATAACAGTCCCGGGGCTGACAATGTGTTTGATGGTGCTTTCAACACTACTCTGGGGCAGCAAAGCAATGAAACACAAATATGCAGAAACTGGGACTCTCAGCCTTAAGTAAACAAAGAAGAGGTGCAAACCAATGTATGTTCTCCCCATATTCGTGTGGGTTAACTTTGGGCGCTCCTGTTTCCTTGCACAGTCTAAAAACATAGCTGTAGTTTAACTGGCTTCTGGAAAAAATGGGCCCCAGGGTGAGTGTGTGCATGTCTGTGTTTTTGTGTCTCTCTGCCCTGTGATGGACTGGTGTCCTATCCAGGGTGTGGCCTGCCTTGTACCCGGTGTTTGCCGCGTTAGGATCCGGCTCCCCTGCAACCCTGAACTGGAAGAACCAGTTAGAAAATTGATGGATCTTGTTGTCTTTTAATACATTTTATGATGTACAGTCTTTACCCTTATACAGTATTTGTCCGGTTTTATTGAACCATTTAAGATGCTTTTTTAACTTACTTTTCGTATAAATTGTGTGCTTCAAGATAAAATCTATTTAAACTACTGCCTTCCATTTTATTCGGAGATATCATATCTATTCTATCCTATTTTAATTGCTTTAAACTCTCATTCATTCAAAGTGCACCTTCCAGAAATTGTCAACTTCAGCTTTGGACTCAAACTGAACACTTTTAAAATATATTTCAAAGCACAGCATATTACCATATTATGATTACAGTTCCTTAACAATGGTTCTCTCACCTCTTTGTCTCATTCTGCCTCGACTGTTTGAAAACATGAGATCTATGCAAGCATTTCCTCTTGCAGGTCCTCTGACAAACAGGGTAAGAAATCGGTTATTAACCATGTCTAGCATTGCAGCTTCTTTTGCCTGTATTCCTATAGGTCTTTACCATCTATATTGGGAAGGCTGAAGTCTCAACTAAAAACTACTACATTTGCACAGAAAATATGAATTACTGTTGACTTATAATCTGCATGTGCATTTGGTAGTTTATAGCATACGCCTAAAAAACCTTTGGAACTTTTTAATCTCACCCACAAATTCAGTGATGCTTGATTCTTAAAATCTAAAAAAAAAAGTGTATTAATTAATGTTAACATTTATCTGCACCATTTTCAGTTAGTCAGGTTTGCGATTCCAATAACATATTTGCCTGCTAATGCGGTTAGCTTTCCCGGCATCTTGTCTAATTTTGTTTCCAATTCCTATAAATTTAGGTTTAGCACTGCGGAGCAGTGGCACTGTGGCTAAGGATCTGCGCCTGCAGCTGGAAGGTTACCCGTTCAAATCCTGTGGCCAGCAAAGGAATTCTACCCCGCTGGGCCCCTGAGCAAGGCCCTTAACCCCAGCTGCTCCAGGGGCACTGTATAAACGGCTGACCCTGCGCTTCTCTCTCCCCGTCTGTGTGCCTGTGTGCCCATGTGTCTCATGGAGAGCAAGCTAGGGTACGCGAAAAGAAATTCCTAATGCAAGAAATTGTATATGGCTAATAAAGTGATTGAATCTTATCTCTTAATTACCTGGGCACTTGTTCTCCACTCTAACTCTCCCTAGGTCTTTGTTCACCATATAACTTTCTTTTAAATTATCTTTAGTTTCTACCCCCTTCCATTGTTGTTTATGCGTTTCTGGGATTTTTTGTGGATTCTTGTGCCAAGACAACTAATATTTATTGACCTGAGAGCCTGAGCCCCCAAGAGTGTGACTCTTAATTCACTTCTTCTACACTTTGTATTAAGTGTCTTGAGATTCACTCTATGAAGTAATATGTTCAGCTTTGGCCTGGCAGAGCTCCTCTGTAACATGCTCTTTTCCCTTTTCCTCAGGATTAGTTAGGTTTTTAGAGTATCAAAGGCTACGTATCAGACCTACAGCATGGCCTGTAAAAGCAAAGGTTACAAAAACTGTATTTGGTGGCCTATCCAATGAAATCCAAACTTGTTTTGTCTGTCCTTATAAGCCTTTTGAGTGTTAATCCAAGACAATCTCGATGAAAGGACAGCTGCGGTATTTCGTGTCACAGTGGCTGTCAAGGAACAACTTCAAGAGGATGGAAAATCAACTTAATCCACAGCTTTTCTAACCTGATCCCTCCACCAGGAACAACAGTCCCAGAAACTGACACAACCTGCTCCCAAAAATAGACAAGACACACACCTCATTTCTTCACCTCCTGTGAGTAAACCCACTCTGCATTCCTCCTGCTCTAATTATAGGAAATCTTGTCCCCTCTAATCTGTTCCTCTGCTGATGCAGGACAGCAGTGGCAGGATATCCAGCCTAGACCCAACTCACTCAGCAGGACTTGCAAAGAGGGAGTTTACCAAATTATTCTACTTGCTGCCTGGTGCAATAATTTGCCACTACTCAGAGTAAAAATCTCCTGTCTATTTCTTTCAGCACACAGTGACATCTCTCAGCTGCACTCTGCAGTCACAGGCATACAAGCTGTGTCACATTAAGCTAACAAACCATGACAAAGAGGTCACATGGCCATGTTCATCAAAAAGGAGCTCAAAGTTTGTTTACAACTTCAGTATTAATCTTATTTCACAAACATTAACACGGAGCTTCACAGAAGCCAAACCAATATCGTAACATCAAATCCATTTATTGGGTCTTTTAGTTTAGGAAAGACACTTCTGTCGCACAAAACCAGGCATGCATGGAGAAAACACAAATACTGCAGTAAGAATAGTTTTGGACATTCTAAGTCAAATGGGATAGTTCCCAATTCTGTGAAATTGGTCATGTTAGGGTGGAAGGTCTGTACAAAAGAAAAAGAGATACTATCCAGCTAAGTTACTCAGAGCAGTCTGTACCTGAATCACCTGAAAATTCCAGTGTTGCTATACTTTCTAGTACCGATGTGGAATTTTGTGTATTTAAACTAAATGTTTAGATCAACAGCTTTGTCTATTCTTGTGCACATTTTCATCTTATTAGATGGCTTACAGGAGAGGATGCTGGGTCTTGAGACATTCTTCAAAAGCTAAACCACAAAATAGCAAAGCCACTGTTCCGCATATTTACACCATTCTTACAGTGAGTGATGAGCCGCAGCACACAGCTCTTTTCTGTGCGCGTCTGTGTGCCGACGCACTGCACGCGCAGACAGGAACAAGTGCTTTCAGAGTCCCATTCTGGAATATCGCTTTCACTTGGCGCACATTGATCTGGTTTACACACTTCTATTTTCCCCAATCCTCTGGTTTGTGTCCTCCTGTTTATACTTTGATGACATGGAATTCTAGTCTATCAGGTAAAAACTATAAACAAGTCCATTCAGCTTTATTCCTTTATTATTCTCAATATAGATTTCTTCAGAAACACAGCTAGATTAAACTCGCATGCTCACAGCATAGACATCTGGAAAAAATTTGAACGTCTCTATGCTGCTCCCCTCTCCTTGAGCCAGCGGCCCTCTCTATCCAGCCACATCCCTTCCACCTCTGTCAAACTGTAGTTTTTCAGGGAAAGTGTGGTCAGCCAGAGTTTATCTGCGATACAGGACTACTTCCAACCCTTTCTTACTGTTAAGTCCATCACTGGACATCTAGGACTGCAAGTGTTTTCAGAGAATCAGGAATATACAGATACTTCTGTTGCCAGCACGGAGGACACAAAATAAACCTGACGGAAAGAGACTAAGCAGGACCATTACTGGACATTGAGAAGAAGTGTTTTAGTTTTACAAGTTAAACAATTTAAAACTGAGAAAGAAAATAATCCACAGACAGACATGGCTAATGGCACCTAAAATCCTACTTTTTCAGCAGTCTGTACTATATAGCACCAAGGGTGGACAGTCCGCAATGTTTGTTAAATATAAGAAGTATTGTGTATTCCAGAAACGGACTATATACAAGATATCTCCAACCCTTTTTTCATCTCTTATTTGTAACAGTAATAATGTTATTATTAATCTGGCAAAAACGCACATAATACTGCAATTGTGACATTCCCTCTAACTGCTTACTGCTGTAGAGGTTGTTCCACCAGCAACCTAGAGGTCATGAATATTTATTGACCAATTTAGTGTCTTCTCATTGCAGCAGAACATAAGGATTCACAGGCTGAATACCTAATTTACCCTCTCTCCGCAGACAGTGGCTTAAGCGTAGGTGAAATAAAGAAACCTCTAAAAATCTGACTTGTTTTCCTCTCTTTCAGTGTAGCACATTCAAGTAGTAAAGACTTTGCAAGCAATGACTTTTCCAACCGTATGAATCAGTGGATTTAAAAACCTTAAATAAAGCATGCAATGAGAGATAGCTTCAATTGCTGTTGAAGAACTTGTACTCTGTAGCCTTTTACTATTAGAGAACACATTAAAGTGTGCTTAAATCATGATCCACTCATTTAGACAATTTTCATTCGTCAAAGGCATGCAGGAACTGTTTCTTCCTGCAGTCCAACATACAGGCCATGGCCCCTAGCTCTAGTCTAAACTGCTTTAGTAGTTACTTATGGAGACACTAAAGCTTCATCTTGAAGGTTATGGTGGCAATATCGATTCCTTGAAAGGATGAAGTAAACATATTGGGAATAATGAGAACTTCCACAGACAATGAAAAGGAAATGGCTGATTATTAAATGAGTATTTCACTCAAGTGTTCACAAAGGAAGAAGTTGGCCACTTGGCTCAGGCTGTGGACAGGCAGTGATCTGTTTAATTAGCACAGAACAGGCACAAGTGTTACAGGACATGATCTAAAGCACAGCTACATTGGAGTGGCTTAAGAATAAGAAATTATCTTAAAAGTGCCCTGCTATGGACTGGCATTCCTTTCAGGGTATATCCTTCCTTGTGACCACTGCTTGCCAGGATGGGCTCTGGCTCCCCCATGACCTTGAATTAGACAAAGTGGTTAGCCCTTTAGTGCAGCAAATGCATCAAAGGACTTTTAATTATGAACTGATTTTCATCTTCACAAAATAAACAGTACAACTTTTAATACTGTTCTAGGAATGATCCTCAGGATGCATGCTTGGCCCACTTGTAGAAACAGCTAATATAGTGTTTCTTATAGTGTCATAACCACCCCAACCTTTAAAATCAGTTTAAGGTCCTAAGTGTTTTTTTTTTTTTTAGTTTCTCTGACTGTTCTCAATATTGTGTCACACTGGGGTTCCTAGTTGACGTTCTTATAGAAATGAAGCCAGTAAAAGCCTATTTCAACACCTTTAGTGTAGTGTTTGCTTTCTCATTCAGCCATCTACACAATATAGATTGAAAATGCTGTTCATGCTTCCCCTTTTCTCTCTCTGTCCACCACACATCTGGAGTGGTCAGACTGCACTGTGCGTGAAATTTCACATGAATACAGATCAGTTATAGCAGGTTACAACTGTATTACACGGACACTTCCTTGCAAAAGTATTTTTCAATATTTGTATAGTGTCCTGTTTTTGGAAACTACAAAAACAGGTTTTGAATTTTCAAAACCTACTGAAAGTGAAGCACAAACTCATTGTTTGTTTGAAACACCTCTGGGAGCAATCACAGCCACAAGTCTTTTTGCTTAACTCGTTACTAACTTTGCACACTGGCTTGATATAATGTACAGGTATGCCTGTTTTTCTTGGCAGATTTGCCTTAAGCTCTCTCAGGTTGCTTGGAGATCTGTTATGGACAGCAATTTTCAAATCTTTATACAGATTATCTGTAGGATTCAAGCCAGAACTTTGACTGGGTCATTTAAGAAGATCGATCCACCCAGATTCTAAACAACTGGTATTTTAATATTTGGCTTGCTGCTGTGACCTAAGCTATAAAAAAAATGTTCTTTTTTGGACTTCTATGTTTCTGCAGAAAATAAAAGTCTGGGAAGGCTCTGATCAGCTAATCTGTTCACAACCTCTGGCTCACAGGGTGGACAGGGTCCTATAACCTGGACATTGCTGGCCTCAAACTGGACAAGGCCTTCTGTCCACTGTGGTCGGCACATTCTGAGAGATGGTATACAGATGGTCGGGCCAAAGTCAGGGAAACCTGGGTCTGACTTGGGGACTCCGCAAGGCTGAGTGAGGCACTATCAATGAGAGCTCTCCACCAATCCTACGGAGTTCTGTTGTTAATGAAAAGCTGAGAAGAAGCAGACTGATTCACAAGTTTCAAAGGAGAAGCAGCTGTTGTCTTCAGATGTCACAAACAACTGTCTCTGTCCTGCGACTACTGTTGCTCAGTTAATGTTCAATATTACTTCAATGGGTACACAATTTACAAAGAGCTTGATAACAGATTAGGATTAAGATAAAATAACTAATTAAGAGAAGCGGATTAGAAATGCATGAATTGTTATGAAGCTGTAACGTACATACCCATCACAGTGACCATGGTGGAGGCCTGCGTGTTGCCCAGAGGAAAGGTTGCCACCTTGCAGGTGTACACTCCAGTGTCAGCAAAGCCCACATCCTCCAACACAATGGTGGCATCTTCATTGGAGGGGTCCTTGAAGAACAGCCTCTTCTTGTAGTCTTCTGCAATCGAGATGCCGTAGATGGGATTGAAGACGGCTAGCGTGAGGGTGCTCCCGTTGTGCTTCCTCTCCCAGGAGGTCTGCGTCAAGCTCAGGTTCCGGCCCACCTCCACCGTGCACATCAGCGTGATGTTCTTCCCCAACACGGCTGTCACTCGGGGATCTACTATCACCTCATTAGAGCCGACACCTAGGAACACAGAAAGACACAGGGAAAAATTAAACACTAAAACAGATTTAGCTACAAGCCTGTGATCTTTCTTTGAACTGTTTATCCCGATAAACTCAATGTCAGCTTGCATTTTTGCAGCACAGGGGAATTCTAGAGGCTGCTGTGTCTGTTTAACAATACTGGTGGGAAAAGTGTCCAACAGGGGCTCTCCCATCACACCATGGTGTAAGAATAACAAATATTCTTGTGTTCATGTCAAATTGAAAATTGGCTATGATTTTAGAACGGTCAATCAACACCAGCATTAGGATGCCTGTGCCCGTACAAGTAGAACAGGGATAGCAAATGCTTCTGATGCACCCACTGTTATCTACTGTATGTTACACTGCAAACTCTACATCTCTGCAAGAAATGGAGCTGCAATTGCAGGACAGAAGGCCATGGCATTGCAGGGATTGTTGTTGTGTAGCAAGCGGAGAACATGCTGGCAACCTCTCAGGCTTAATCCAACCCTGATGGTGCTTGGAAAATGTGCTCCATCTGCATGGGGATTCCCAGTCACTCCGCTAACGACACGCAGGAGACTAGGCTTGAACTGGGGCAAGCTGCTCCAAATCAGTAACTTCACTGGCTGAAACGCACAGAACACCTGTACAGAGCACAAGGTACCTTAATTTTAGGATTAAAAATCTTTGAAATTAGTAAAGAATATTTCTAGGTTCTTTTCATCTCACATCCACATGCTCTTTAAGATGTAAGTGAAGAAAACATGAGATAGCTTTGCAAATGTTCTTATTTTTCCTACTACTACAAATTAAAGAATCAATATGAAGCTATACATTTCAACAAAAGTAATTAGTGGAAAAAGCACTTTTACAATACAGAAAAATATGAAATACAAAGATTAAATTCAAACCAAGTGGGTAAGTTTAGCACAAGTAACTCCTGCACATGGCCGAACTCTGCCCATTCCAGTATGAAGTCACACAGGAAAAAGCTGACTATTTTGGAAGCTACATGTACACAGTGTTATGTACTATTCAGGATGTGTGCAGCAGTCTTCATGACATTTTCTCATGTTATTTAAACAGCATGAAATGAGGCAAAGATTTAAGATGAACATCTGTTATAAAAGAGAATGCTAATATAAATCAAAGGCAGGTTTACAGTATATTAGTTGGTGTCTTAGAAATTCTAGTTGGATTAGATACGAATTCTTGTCTATTAATGAAGGCTACTTGTGGTTGAGATGAAAAATGTAGTTTGCATACGCTATAATAAAAGTGTTCCTTAGTTCAAAGGACTTGTACACCAACAACAAAAATAAACTCTATTGCTAGTTTCACTTTAGAGAATTTCAGCATTCTAATTACAGCTGAACTCCAAACTTTCAGCAGCATTAGGAACAACTAAAACTGTTAGGACATTAAGGCGTTTTTGTTCACATCACCCTTTCAAGATTAATGTTGCTGTAAATGGCATAAGACAATAGCTAATGGACCATTCTGATTACTGTTGTTAAACACATTGTGCTTGACAAATTCTGCCCGTCAGTCACTCAGAACAAAAGATGGATTTGCCAATCCACTGTGGACTCAGGAGAGAGAGCTGCTGGTATGAGACTGCATATCAAAGACTCAAATGCTACCTGTTCTCAGTGCACCAAGATCTTTTGGTAGACGTCAAAGATGTTCCTTGTTAGTGGAACTGTCACTAGCATTTAAGAATAGAGGAAACTCAGCAGTTTTTGCAGAGAGCTGCAGGGCAAGCTCGCTTTAGTGTAGCACTTCATGCTGTGCAAGATTGTTTTATACTCAGCGAAGCAGGCCTTAATCCCAGACAATAATTAAGTGCAGCTCAGAAACATATTGAGTGCAAAAGGCAGCAAAAAGTCTTGTCTGGGCCACCCCTCTGTGTTTAGATTTTAATGAATAACTTTATAGTGCCCTGTCCCAGGGCGTTTTACACAAACACCTTGCCAACAATGAAAAATGAAACAAATTTCATTTCTGGAACGAGATAAAACAACAAATTATTTGACTCCCCCCCCCCCTTCTACTGCTGCTTTAATCTCGGCTTTGCCCACATAACACATTTCAACATATTGTAGCTATTTTCAGCTTGCTCCAAAGCATGCTTCTAATGTGTAAACATTATTTACATGGAGCCTGCTGTATTGCCACTAATTGGCTAAAGGTGTGCAATACAAAACAAGAGAAAAGAAATGCTTAGCTAGCATATCCTTGCCTTCAATACCCCACATGAACAATAGCCCAGGGTTATTATTGCAAGAGCCCAGGCTGCACGTCCCATTAGACAACTTGCAATACATGTACTTTAAATGTCACAAGACGTCAAGATGCTTAACAGATTTGATAACCAAAAAGGGGACCAAACGAAATTCAGACATCTTGTATCATATGCCTGCTATACAGTGTACTGATGTGCAGATGTTACACTGAATGCACTCTTAACAACTCTTCTAATAAGTCCAGCCTACGGGCTAAAAAAACAGAGCTTAAAAGGATAGGATTTATCTCCAAGCCTGTAAGCAAAGACAATGCACTGGCATTGTGATAAAGTGACACTAATTCAACAACATAAATGGTGTGACAGGAAGGCTATCATCCATCTGACAAACCAAATCTTAAGGGCTGTGTTGAAGACCTCATCATTTACAGCAGTATTGCTTTTTTTTCTATGAATGAAATACTGTATTATAGTCCTCTGCCAACAGATCATAACATATTGAATAGGTACTGCTGAAATTACCAATAAGCAGAATACACATACTGTAGATCAAGGCACAAGGCAAAAGCTTTTATAAAATACTGGCAAATTATCCTTCATGGACAAAATGAATATACAGTACTATACATAAGCCTTCAGGGGAAAAAAGGTATAAGATTAAAAATAAACTTTGACATGCACTATAAATCAATTTTTGATAACTGATGAAAATGAACCTGAAAGGAACCGAGAGGTTCTGTTCATCAAGCTGTTTGTCCTAAAGATTATGCCAGACAATAACAGAAAAAGTCTACCTCCTAATAAAGTAATCAAGTATTTCCTATTTTCTTTCCAAAATGTTTTAATACAGTAAAGGTGTAGCATAATACTGACCACCCTGAATCCTGAGATTTAAGTTTATTAATCTATTAATTTGGAAATCTGCAGCTGTGAATCACCATTTGAACTTCTCACATGAATAGATTAGACATGCTGTGTGTGAATGTGACATTGTTCATAGCTTCATTTAACTGGGATCCATCCAGCTTCCCTGGTTACTGTGCTCTGATGGTTGAGGCAGGTGAATAATTACAAACCCCTGCTTTGCCCTTTTATCCACGAACTGAGCAGAGTCAGCAGACTCGCCCTACATGTCATAGTAACACACACCTTCCTGGACAGCTATTGGGAGGCATCTCTCTGCCGAATAAAATACAGGCAAGCTTTCCTGCCTCCGCATTCCACTGCCACTCTTCCACTGCAATTGCCAACAATTATACTGTATATGAAACAAAACCGGACACCCACCATGAAACGAGCCACAGAATGGCCTAGCCATCTCAAAGTTTTTCATGAACAATGCAGTGTTCATCTTCATAGCGGCAGTTTGTTTTTTATATATGTGAAAGCCTAACAATGACAATGACCTCAAGAGTTTATTCAGAACCTTGCTGCACACTGTATAATGGATACACATCAGAATTCTTTAAACTGTTTCCAGCTCTGTGGTAATTGAGCAGTATTTACAGGGCAGTGTGATCTTCAGAAAACCTGAAGAATTCAGAAGGAATGCTGCTTACATTCTGACCCAAGACTGTCCAGACACACAAAATAAAATGTTGAAAAAAAGATTACAAAGCTTCCCAGTTGTTAGAAGCTTACTGCGTTTTATCCAAGAAAATCATCAAGCTGATTCTTTTCTGTAGGATCCCAGTGAATTAAATTCTAAATATTTCTCTCAACATTCTCAGCTCTTTGAGGAACGAAAATGTCTAACTCTCTCACATCTTGTGTCCTAATGTCTACAGCACCTGCTTGCGACAGTTTTCCTGAGAGATACTGCCAATGCAGCTCTGTTTTGGAAAACTGTAACAGAACTGTGTCAAAGAGGAATAACTTTCCCATTGAAAGCTCTAATAGTTGGAAACTATTCATACCAAAAGACTTTTCTCAAGTGCACATTTTTCTCCTCATTACGTACAGCTCGGTGCTTTTGAACAAAGTGTTGTAAACTAATGAATTCTTTCATTTGTCGAACAAAGCTGCATCCCGGTGTAGCTTAATGGCCCGGACAACTGTCCCATGCTAGACAGTGGTCCTGCTGAATACCGCCCTGCCCCCAGCCCCACTGAGAACATTTATAACATGCCAACAAACAAACAAAATGCTCCCTTTCAAGAAATGTTCCTGCTCATGGCTTGCAGACACACTCCAAACATTTTTTACACCTTGCTTCATTCCAAGAAAAGTGCAGGTTACATTTGCTCAATTCAGCTAAAGAGCTGTTAAAAATGATGTACTTTACAGCAAAGAAATCAATACAAAAAGAACTGTAGGTACACAAAATTTGCCGTGCTGTTCTAAAGAAACACCTGCTCACCCCCTTTTAAATTCTACATGTTCAAAGCACTCACAGAGGAATCATATGTCCTCATTTCACCATGAAAAACTAATGAAAAAAGATTTTCTACAAACACCATCTTTTATCAGAACTTTTATTTTGAAAACTGTATTTTGATTGACCATTACAAAAAATAAATCATTGAATGTACATTAACTCATTTTTATTCTATTAACAATGTCTATTTAAAATGGCTAATTTTGATGTGGACTTTTTTTTTTTTACAAATATCACCAAAGAAGCACAAGTCTTGCCTGCTCCTTTCCTTTCACAAGCACTGGCTCAGCGGACCTTAATATGTACACAAAGCCAAAAAGGATGTACTACTACTACTGTAATAGAAGCAACGAGAAAATCTAGCCTTATAGTTGCCTACATTTGTCATTTTAAGTTAATTAGAATGAACAGCTATAAGTGGGTATTTCAGAAGAGCAAGCCAGATGGTCACTGCATGGGCACATGTACCCTACCGAGAACAGAGCTTCGGTCCACAGCCAGCCCCCAGCTTGTGGAAGACGGCTTCAGCCGTAAACCATCCTAACCGTGCTTCTGATGCATTTAGAAGCTCTGAATATGTAGGACATAGGCGAAATGGACTGGCAAGGATATGAAGTGAGAAAAGGAAAAAAGAAAAAAGCCCCTGCACA
Source organism: Lepisosteus platostomus (assembly GCF_059453375.1). Lineage (NCBI taxonomy): Eukaryota > Metazoa > Chordata > Actinopteri > Semionotiformes > Lepisosteidae > Lepisosteus > Lepisosteus platostomus. The sequence continues at coordinate 20,406,812 of NC_142617.1, forward strand.
AAAAAAAAAGTCCTGTGACATTGCATTTTTAATCAACCAGAAGTCATTTCAATAGAGACCTGTTTGACAAGGTTTGCAGATGGAGTAAAGAGATGTGTGTTCTTTATAAGACATGCCTATTCTCTTCAAACTCTCAATTTATATTGACATTTAGGCAAGATTGCTCTTTGATGAACCTAGCGATACGAAAAAAATGAAACAAAAGAACTTCTAAAAAGAAACGTGGCACAAAGACGCAGTGGCTTACCCCTAGCACGGCGGCCCTCAGTTCAAGTCCAGACCTACAGTAGGGTGCTATCCATATGGGGTATGTATGTTCTAACTATGAAGGAACTTTGAATTGGAAGAAGCGATTAGAAACTGATGGGTGAATGGATATTGTATATGAAGCTTATGTGCCTTATCTGCATCAGGTTCAGGAGCAGGAAGCCAGATGCTGTTCTGCTTGTTGATGCTCCATTTTGTGCTGGACATTGTGCCAGACACATCGTATCTTTATTACGCCCATTTTAACATAGCAGGACTCTATAGTGCAAACATGCGTGACAACGCAAACCTAGATAAGCATTCTTTGGTGTTCCTATTCAAGGCCGCCGTGTACTGTTGTATTCAGTAAAAGTAGTGCTAACTCTTCCTTTCTAGCCCAGAAAAGAAAAACCCATACAGTAAATCAAAAGATGGTAAAATCCTTTTTTGGTCCTTAAGTTAAATTTCTCTTACATTCCAGAAGCCAGTTAAAAAACTGGAAGACCCCCCCCCCTTCTTACAAAAGACAATTACAAGCTGCTTATCAATTTAATGGTTATTAAACTCCACATTTCCATGCAACTTCCTATAAACATTCTCTCTGTTGCACTGAAATCTGACAGCATGCTTCCTGTGTGGCTCCTGCACTCGCTGGAGAGCCATACTGCAGGGCTACAGTATGAAGTCACTGGGAGTGCCGTTTGCTGGACCGGAGAGGAAAGCTTTAAACCACTCAGTCACACAGCCGTGCCAAACCAATGCAGAGTGAAAAAGAAGACTTGTGGGAAAAAAACTAAAAAGTACAAAAGCAGGGAAACCCTCGACTTGGCTGGAGGAGAGTCTGGAACCACAGAGCCTCTCTATGTGAAAATGTGTAGCCTGGACTTAACATTCAGTACAAAAGTGATGCAGTGCCAAGCACAAAAAGCACAAACCAGTGACAGGGCCAGAAGGACAACGCCATGCAGAGAGCTCATGTATTTATCCCAGAGACAAAAATACCAAGAGGGACAACTAGGAAATGTACTGTGGCATGGCTGTGGATGTGAAAAATGATAGAACGTTAATGTAAACAGCAAAGGACAATCAAGTCTAGTCCTGATTAAATCAAGGTTTGGGAAAGGGTAATGAAAGTGTGCCCCGAGTCAGCAGGCCTCAGAGAGAGTGGAGCCCCAGTGGTTAAGCCCCACCAGACGCACACCAAGCCACACTCTTCCTAAGACAGCGATGTGAGTCTTGGAATCAGGACAGCAGAGAAAGGTGCGAACAGTAGAGTGTATAGTGCATTCTATAGCACCACAGCCCAGGGAAGCGGACAACATAATCCTGTTTTTTATACCATTAAACAAAAATCCAATTGATTCCCTCTAGAAAAAAAAAATTGGATTGGCAGCTCGAAACTTTCATAGTGGCTGGCACAAAATTAAAAGGACATTTTGCTCTGTAACAGAAAACCTGAAAAGTCTCAATGCAACACTTTGAATACATAAAACAAGAATGAATATTTTTAATTATGATCATTTAAACCTAACAAACTTAAAAGGAGTAATAAAAACCTTATGCTGTAAGTCAAACCCACACCAACATGAATAAAAATGGCATTATGATTCTCTTTAATACCATATTCAATATCCATTCCTTACTGCCTAGAAGCCCAAGAAAAGCTCAAGTTACAATTAAATAGGATCAGTGATGGTTAAACAAAGGACCCAATATTCAAACTGAACATCCTTTTCACTAAACCAATTGTAATAATCATCTCACGACTTATATAACAGATGTATCAGTTGCACAGAGACAAAATGCTAATTTTAAGAGTTAATTGCCTTTATACTTCAATCAGATTCATTGGAGAAAGCAATGATGCTTGGAATGGTCAGTGGAACAAGAAGAAGAGGCCGCCAAAGAACGCGGTGGCTCAACGCCATCAAAACAGACACTGGCTTAGGCATAGAACAGCTGAAAGAGAAAGTCCAAGACCGGGAAGCGTGGCGAGAGATGGCCTATAGAATCGCCGAGAGTCAGATCCGACTGACCGGATAACATCATCATCATACTGATGATGCAAAGGTGATCAGCACTGGCACAAACCACTCTTCTTCAAATGTAAAAGCAAAAAGCCCAGCTAATGCTTGCTGACATTATTGATTATATAGAGATTTTCAAATCCTGTGTGATAAAACGCAATTATTCGCAAATAGAGATCGTCAGCATGTTAAATGAGGCACATTTCGTAGCTGGATGGGATTTTTTTGGGATTAGTACACAGGACATAGACGGGTAACAAGCAAGTGGAGGCTACCCGGACGATCTTTGATTGGTTTATATTCCAGAAACATAGTAAGTAATTTCCTCAAAGAATACCACAGTATTACCTTCAACAATGTGGATTCAAATCCTTAAAATCCTCTGTTTAAAGACTTCTCTTGCATTTCGTCTAATATGTTCCTACAATAAGCTGCTACTTGTGTCCCTGGGTCTTGGTATTGCTGTTGAACTAGTGTAAGTTCTGTGATTTGACCTGCTAAATATATCTAAAGATTCTGAATCAAGATCTCATTCTTATCAAAAACAGCTACAAAGCCATACCAGGAATTTGAATTTGTTTATGAGAAGCACCAAAAACAGATTCTTCTGTATGTCTTCTGTATCCTCTTTTTTCTGAAGAGGATTTTTTTTTTAAACTTCATATCCAGAGTGAATGAAAAATATTCTTCTCAATTAATAAATAATAGAAGTCTGAAACAGGCATATGGCAAGATATTAATCAAAGACAGTCCGTCAGAAAGACATTACCCTTAGCTTCCCCTGAAGCTTGGGAAAGCAACACACAATGCCAACTTTTTAAAATAAAGAATTATCAGACCAATGCACATGCAGTAACGTTCTGTTCATAAGGTGGGATAATATGAGAAATTGGATTTCTCTGTTCACATTATTTTAGAAAACACTAGTAGTGTAGTTGTATGGAGAATTTAAGGGATGTCATGTTAAATTGCACTAGTAAAGATATCGGAGTACAATTCAAAACTACAAAAATAAAAGCCACCACTGCTCTGGAAGTAGTCCGTAGAAGCAACTTCTGGGATCAACAGGATATCCTTCGCAAACAGGCTAAAGAAACTAGATCTTTTTATTCTTGAACAAAGATTACAAAAGAAGCCAATTCAAAATATTCAGAATTCTCACAAGCAGTGATAAATTCCTAATCATAGAAGTAGAAAGTAGAGGACCCAAATGGAAATGGGCAAGGGAGGATTAGATGTACAAAGGGTGGTGGAAGTATGGAACAAGCAATACCAAAAAATTCATGTACGAACTTTCTTAAAAGGCCTTAAAACGGGTAATAGCCAGAACCCAACTTACGAGGACATGTGAGCAGGGAAAGGGAAAAATTGAAGGAAGATCCCAGGCTCTTCTGGAAGATTGATCCTAGCATATACAGTAAATGGCTGACGAGCAGTGTAATGAGTTATCGCAAATTGCAATACTGAAAGAATCTGCGTTTGCTGTAGCTCTTGCATCATTAACATTACATGAGGGAAGTCAAGGCCAGACTTCAATGCACCCCAGTGGCAAAATGCAGAACTGCACAGGGCTGTATGTAGATTATATATTTAAAGTTTTAGACATTATTTGTTGGCTACAATGCCAGTTTTTACCAATTTGTTTTCAAATTTAATGTGTTTCCTTTTATTCAGGCTAAGCTTTAAGGTTAATCTTCAAGACCTCCAAAGTGGTGGGGGACCAGTAGGTGGTGCTCTTCCCTCTGGGCTAGAAGTTCCACAATTGGAACTGAAAGGGGAAAGAGTGCTATAGCACCTCATTCAGATAAATTCATCTCTCATGACATTAGACAACACCACCCTACCGGAGGTGAGAACTGTGATGTCACCCTGCTATTCCACTTTGGTCTCAGAAAACTGCCTTCCCCAGAGATTCCAATGTACTGAATTAAAAATTTAAGCAATAAAAACTTATCTGCTCTGCTGGTGCATAATGGATGCAGTGCATTACCTAGGTAGGGCTGCACTTCAGTAGTGGATCAAGCGAGTTCCTCCTTCTATGTAAATTCCCTTAGGATCCTTTAAAATGAAGTACTGTATCACTACATTCAAATGTAATCCCATCTCTCAGGTCCTCACCGCTATTCTGATCAAATCCAAAAACACCCAAATAACAATATTTTTTTCTCGTGTTAAACAAAGTACATTTAACTACATTAAATCAACATGCAATAAAAACATTTTCAAATTAAAAAAAAATTGTATAGAGACCAAAAGCCTGCATTTCAGGTTTACTACTTACTGTTGCTGGCGGGTCAGCGTTGGCCATTTGCTTTTGGGGGAATGTTGCTGGGCAATACAAGTAAATCTTTTACAGCCTTCATCCTAAGACATGGATGTCCAAAACTCATTGTACCCTGTATCTGAATGAAGCAAGTTGAAACAAGAGGAGCCAGTCCAAATCCTGACACATGGACCACGGACATAGTGTACAACAGTTTTAACAGATGACACTAACTCTTTGATAGCGTTAGCTAGTAGACACTTTATTCAATCAACGTTTACTAGCTGCGTTTCTGTTGGCTGGTAAATGAGGACAGTGAGCATTGGTATTGAGAAAAATAATAATGAACAGAGCTGTTAACAGTTTAATATGATTATGAATATTTTATTTACTTGTCAGGACTAGAAGAGTGCCAAACAGGAATTCTTTGATGCGAACAGGTATTGTATATTAGCTCTTGTCTGTTTCATACTGTATTCTATAAAACTATAACTATAACGACTCTAAATTGTACAAAGCAGTTAGAGCATGGGTGGTCTATTCGTTAATCTGTCGACATTCAAAGTTCATAGCACATGAAAAAGTAGTAAATCTTTTTAATGGCTTTTTAAATACCACTACCTAACTAAACATAAATACCGTTATCTCTTTCAATGCCACACCTCTTTCAATTAAAAGGCTGCAGTTTAGAAATCCATGTCAAATGTGTGACACTGATTTCACAGTGTGATAACCGTAATGCCTGCCGACATCTAAGAAATGTACCGGTTAGACTGAATAAAAAGAGAATAGTTCATCCTCAAACGTTTTAAGCAAAGTTTATTTCAGTTTTAATTCAGAGACCACACAGAAATAAAGTATACTGGACACTCATAACTATTTCTCCATTCTGAAAATAATGAATTGGAAGTCTTTGCTTTCCTTTTAGTCTGGCGTTTTTTTTTTTTTGAGAACCATGAACAAACAGCTTATATTACCTCCCTATATACCAAGAAACACCAAAACAACACTCATTTAACAACTAAAGTTTTTCAACTTGTATATATGATGCTATTCTTTTAGTTGCTTTGTGATATACCTGCAGCTATAAAGTAATGTCACAAAGTTTAGTTTGAACATACTGTACTGTAGTAGTACTCCATATAACTTAAGAATTTGTTTTGTCCATGCTTCGCAATATATGTTCAAGTAACATCTTACCTGGTATGAAGAGCACAATCAAAATACATTAAGTACAGTAAGACATATAGAGTCTCCTGTCATCATTTCGCCTACAAGTTACACTATCTAGAAGCTCACAACAGCTCAGCCCATCGCATGTGAGCATTTTTTACATTTTGATCCTGAAGTTATTTTGCTGAACCTGCTATTCATTTTTTGAAAGAATACTATGCATGACCATGGCCTGTAAGAGCTACTTAAATTCTACATAGTTTTGGTACCTCTATAAACACCACATAAAATGAGATTTTAAATGTTTGATGCCATTCAAAATAAATGAGATGCAGATACACACAACACAGATGAAATGTCCAAGTTACACGTTATGCACTTAACTTGTGATTTACACTACACGAGACAAGCCATACTCAAAAGTTCTAGGTAGGAAACCCTGTCCGAGTTTAAAGTAAATGACCCACAAGGAATTGATTATTCCTGACTTCTACCTACCTGAACAGCCCCCCTTCATAAGTAAACAGATTAATATATATTTTAAATCAGTAAATTTTCTGAATGAGCAATCCAAACTGCAGGCATGTGTGCAAAGAAATGTCCTCTAACTTCTCAAAGATTTGTCTTGCAGCCAGTATATGTCAAGAACCCCTGTTACCTAGCCTCAAGGACTGCACCTAATACAGTATGTAACAACTGTGTACTTTTAAGTGTAACTCTGCAATCTTGAAAGCCTGTTATGATCATGTTTGTGCTCAGAGAACAGAACACAGCACTTTAAGTTTTAGAGGTTGATATTAAATTATTAATAGCCTTGCCACAGCACTGGGAACATAGAGGGAGGGCTGAACAATAAATCATTATTTACTGTACAAGCCCTGTTGCTTGTACAACCTTGAGCAAGTGTGGACTTTAATGTGGCACACAGCTGTTCACAGGGGTTAGCACTGGAATGCACTTATGACTGAAAATAATTTTGAAGAGGAAAATGACCACGACAAATGTCCAGGAACAACCTAAGAGCCTCTGGTGAACTGCAGGGCTATGCCTGGATTTACAGTATTTCTGTCTGGAAAATCCTTCAATAAGAATGAAAACCTATTCACTAACAGCATGGCAAAAACATAAAGAGCAATTGAGACATTCCAAACCAAGGAGCCTCTTGCTTGGAGAAAATTAAACTAGAATCCTTTTTGAAGAGATGTACTACAAGATGTGAAATTATTCCAAGCACAATAGCTGTAGAATCTATAAAAGCAAGCATAAGCACAGGAGAGTTCTAGTGCTTTCTTCTATTAGAATTCTAATATGGACTTTCTTGTCTTTTTCCTGCACCCTGTTACTGTAAATGTTGCTTTCCAAAACTGCTCTTAACATCTGCATACTAATGCTCTGATACAGTTCTTCCTTTTTGAGATTTTTATATTTGACTTAATGCTAGAAATAATGCTTTTGCATTATCAGTAATGGTGTCAGGCACCTCAACTACAAGGACTAAAGGCAAAAAGACAGCATAGAAGCCACAGACACCATGCCGTCCTGCATCGATACCCCCAGGGGGCACTGCCTTGACTGTACAGCTCTGATCAACAAGGGACTTCAGTGTAGGCCAGTGCAGTTAGCGATTCCTTAATAACCGACCATAACAGTTTAAAAACTGGTCTGTCCTTCTCTGGGACATTTCCAGTCTTACTTTCAGATGGAGGAGAGGATTACAGCTTCCATCTCCTCCATGGACAAGGAATGTGAAAGAGGCCATTCAGAGACAGAACCAAAGGGCACATACAGTATGTGTGCGGAGAAGAAGATACGCTGATTTACTTTCTATCAGAATTGGAGGACAGAGGCCAGTGTTCTAATCTGTGAAATACTGTATTAGATTTGGATAGCCTGAAGGGAAAATGATTAACTTTGTACAGAACGTTCTATGAAAATGCCTACTATTGTTGGCTACCACTAGGCCTACTGAAATCATGTAAGCTCACGGAATCTATAATATCCTCAGTATTCATAAGGACAGACCTCATGCCTTATATTTTCAAACTGTTTTGCCTCCTTCTCATCTCTGAGATATTACTGTTGCTACACTAAGTACTAATCTTTTTAAAAAGGAAGATGCTCTCTCAGAAGAACCCAATCTGAAATGCTATTATTGTGATTTAGCTCTGTCGAAGTCTCCTTGGGCAGCACGGTGGCATAGTGATTAGCACTTCTACCTCTCAGCGCTGGGTAGGTTTGTACACCTACTTTCCCTGCATGGGTTTCCTCTGGATGCTCTGGTTTCTTCCCCCAGGCCAAAGACATACTGGCATGTTCACTGAATTATGGAAAAACTGCTCTGCTGTGCGTCTGTCTGTCATCCCTGCAATGGACTGGCACCCCACCCAGGGTGTACCCTCCCTTGCGCATATTTCGAATCCCAGTACTGTATAAATAAGTTAGAAAATGAATCCTAGTAGTCTCCTGGCGTTTGGATGGGATAGTTGTGTGCCGAATGTGGACATGTACAGTATGTTTCTGTAGTGTTTTTGGAACACCACTGCTCGAGGGTTGCTGTGCTGCATGCTGCGTTTTGGGCTTGGAAGCATCTTTTTTTATTTAGCAATGAGTCTAGAAATGGCGGACACAGTGGAGCAGTGCACTACTGCTGCACCATTCAGCTAGTCAGTATTGTAAGTACTTCGTTTCTGTTTCTTAGACTGAATACTGAATTTACATTTAGTTTTAGAAAACTTAAGGGCCATACTGCTGTGGGGCAAGTGAGTTTTTTTCCCCCTACAATCTTCTTAATGTGCTGCTGAGCACTGGGTATATTCTACTCTTTCTCTTTCCTACTTTTGCTCTGTTTTATGCATATCTTTCCATTACAGCTATGGTGGTAAATATTTTATGGTTTAAAATGTTTTATCTTGGAAAGTGCAAACTGGAGCTTGAATTCCCCCATCAAATGAGCCAACGTTATGCTTGTGATCTGTTTATGCACTCAAAGCTTCTGAACTAGTTTTTCAATCGTGTGAAACGTAAATGTGGGCAGATTCAATCTGCACAGGAATCCAGTGTAAGACCCTTCTTCCAGTTCATCACAGCCCCTGACCTCAAGAGACTTTCAGACCTTTGCACAGGATTGAAATGCGTGTGATGCTTGGCTTCAGAAAAATAGTGCTGAAGATTTGACATTTTGTTCATGCAAGCATAAAACACATTCTTGCAATGATCATTTCCCAGTTAACTGCAGCCTATTTCCACAGACACTGTCCCCTTAAAAAGAATTGGAACAGCAATGTTATTTAAAGTTATTTCTGCTTTACAGCTAAGCCATTTGTAAACAATATGAATGATGTGAATATAACTTTATATTTGGGTAATTCTATAAACACATTAGATCACATTCAAACTTTATGCTCAATCATGTGATTTCAAGTAACCTAAAGTATTTGTGAACATTCACTTTAGGGGTGAAAAACTCAGTATTTGGTTGCACATCCCTTTGAGACAATAAACCGCAAAGGTCATCACATGCAAAGAACCCACTGAGCTTGCCAAACTGTGCAATCATTTAAGATGCTTTGCTGCAGCCACTTAGAGTTCATGTTCAGTTTCTTAAACATGCAAAGCAGCAAGCAAGGTCAATCTTCATTTCTTTAAACACAGGAATTCAATCTACTGCTCAACTCCTGGTAATCCATCAATAAAGATGAGCGGGACAGGGTGACCAGGGTGTGACATTTCATCCACCATGCTGTAGAATGGGCTCTCGGACACTCAAGGTCAACTAGGTCTCTTTTGGAACAGTTTCATGGACAACTTTTACCAAAGAAAAGAACTGCAGATGCTTAAAAGTTCCACAACCACCTCATGTGAGACCTGCAAACCAGGGCCTAGGGTGTTTTATTTTCAATTAAATATATCTGTCTATTATAACTGACTGCCTGCAAGCATTATGCCAATTTAGCCTTACTACAATGGACTATTATAATGTTGATTAGGTACTCAAAGAATATTGAGATTTTCAGGGATTTTGCAAAACTAAACTGGCTTTTCTCTAAGGATCACTGGTACACAATACAACAAAAGCATAGATTACAGTTGCTTTTATGCTTGTCTCCAAGAGCAGTAAATAAGCTATCTATGATGTCCTAACAAGGTGCCTCTTGCGATGTGAAAGATGCTACATCATGAAGCTGGGGGAATAGGACTGCAAAAGAAAGCTGACTTTCACTTTTACAAAAACAATAAAAGCTGTTTTTGCTTAAATCTAACCCTCAGCGGTGTACTCCTACTGTCTTGGAACATACGTAATATCAATGAGATTTCCTTATCTTCACTCACCTCGGTTTCTAGAAAGAGTAACATAACCATCACGAAAAGGGTAATTCCTGAATTAATTACCCATTCTCATAGGCTCTATGCCAAAGCTGCACAAGAGCACTCTCTGCAGGGACCAAGCCCCACCTGCGCACTGAAACATGTCACTTTCATGCCAAGACATTGTAAAGGACATGGTGACCTAGCAGACTGATGGATACACCACATTGCTGCTTCAGGGAGGAAAAAGCTGTGCTGTCAGTGTTTCCCAGGTATGCAACATAACCACTGCTTCGTGGGTAAGTAGACCTCATCAGTCACAAGGACAGACCCTTAAAAAAAACAGGAAAAGCACATTTAAAAAAATACCAAATAAAGAGGTCTTTAAAGGTCAGAAATGTGAACTCTGCTTAGTAAAACGGTTCCAATTGAGCCTGTGTCAGCACTTTCAGTACATCATTTTAGCACCAGCAGGAAACAGTTTTCAGCCAAGGGTCAGAGTTTTCTGGCTCCCCTCAAAACGTGCGGCAAGATTGTGAACGCCTAGAGGCATGCCATCAAACCTCCAAAGTAGAAATAGCTGTCAACTAACAATTAATGAAGGCAATTTGCCTTCAAGACATCTTGCTGGTACTGTACTGCATATTCTATGTTTAGATTTTAACTCATAACTTTCCCTGAAACCTACTATTTCTAAGTCTCAATCTACTAATTAAAAAAAAACATTTAACATCATAGCCTCATCAGTCCCTCAGGAACAGTTTACTGCTGCTGCAGATCACTAATCTCAGAGTCCATTTAACTTTTATTTCAGCCCTCTAGTTTCTCAACTACAGCTGGGACACATTTTTTAAGATGATTAGCAAAACTTTCCTACACCCAGAGCATAATAAACAGGTATTGATAAGATGGCATGCAGTGAAGATGCAGTTGTGGCTAATTATTTTTTAAAGAGAAAGATTCTGGTATAGAATAAACACAGACAAAGCAGAACACTATGTGCTGTGGATTAAGCAGCCCCTCGGTAGTTACCACAGTTATTGTTCATAAGGACCATGATCACAACCTCGCTGTTGAGCAAATCTTCTGGCGTGATATCAGAGAAGAGGTGTTCTGACTGTCTCAACCACTTCCACGCCTGACAGGAGGGTTACCTGTATTAATTTTCTGAACAGTGGCAATTCAAAACCTAGGAATAACAGCTGGCCTTCAGCAATCTAGAAGGCAGGGAGACTGCAGCACACTATTATTACACACACAGCAAATCAGAAGAATAATCACAATGAAAAGGCGTGACACGCTAATGTGCATCCACATGCAGATGACTGCTGATTGAGCCCTTCAGGTTAAGGCAGCTCATCAGAGAACTACCCATGAGGTGATGGTTATTTACCCTGAAGACGTGGATGTGAACAGGCCAGCTGTTCCATCAGTGCTGCATTTGTGAGACAGATGTGGCGTTTATTAATGATAACTAGAGAGACATGGGAAACATGCTTGCTTTTCTACTAGAGTACCTTATAGTTTGAGGAAAGTGCAGAACAAAAGAGAGGCACTACAGTACCTAAATGTTTTTAAAAATACTAAGAAGTGTGTTCACAAGATAGCATGCTCACACTAGAGTACAGGAATTTTTCAGATGCCCATGATTAGCTTATTTTCTCACTAGCAGTTCTAATTCCAAGCCTTTTTCTCTTGATGTCTGGATTCAAATGCAGCTCAGGGATTTTAAGCTCATTAAACTCAATTACTAGCTCCACTTTGGACTAGTCCACTTGCCAACAAAGACGTATGGTTACATCTCAAGAGAGTCTGAGACACTTGAAGTTCAGGGTAAGCATAATTTCATTGACATGCAGTCATTAGCTGCTGTTAATATAAATATTGGCAAGTTAAAAGTAACTGGGTTTAGTCTAATAAGTTATGTTAATGTTATTGCCAATAAAAATACAAAGCTGAAGAATAATAACTGCTAATATTATGGGAGTTTAGTATCTCTGCAGACAAACACCTGCACAAATTCTGTACTGGATTTGAGAGATTCTGCACATTTGTGGTATACAGGGGACTCCAGTGTGTCATGAAAATTTTCTTGACATAAAGTACTCAAGACCCCTGCGCAGCTAGACACTAGCTGCAGGTTATAGTTGAGCTGGCAGTTGCAATACGAAAGGCTCCTCTGAAATCATCTGAAAGAAATTAGACCATGGAGCACATGGGCACACACCCTATATTTTGCTTCGCTGTCTGAACAGGTTTCAGAGCATCTAGATCTCGGAGCTCGCAGAGGCACAGCCAGCCTTTGAAACCTAGCAGGGTCCATGTGAGAACTTAATGAGAATAACTTCCTAATCAAAAGAACAGCACAATCTCTATACAGCGCACACAGTAGCAGATTACACTGATGATGCCTCTTAAGCAAACTTTCAATAATGGCTATCAACCAGTCATTTGTGTCATAATAAAACTTCAGTATACATCAGTGCTAACCTAGGAGATAATCTATATGGAATAATGGAAAGAAGAGTTAAGGGAATAGTCAGAAAGGTTTTTACGAAAAAGTAGGCCTTAACTTTTTTCAAGTAACAGTGGTAATGGACACACTGAGAATACAATATGGTATCTAGTATTTAGATTTTAAGAAAGACCACTGATCTAATTGATATCAATGATCTAGAGTCTTGCACTGTTAGTAAACTAGTCATGTTTTCAGATAAACTCAAAATATGTGGATAGGATGTGAAAAGTGAAGCTCAAAAAGACAATTCATGGCTGGGCAAACACCTGACAGATAGCATTTCGTGTTGACAGGTGCAGAGCATTTCATGTAATGAGCAAAAACTACAGACAAAGTGGGAAACCTTAATCCTAAGGAGCTAATTAGCTCATTATGTTGTCACATGCTTTATACCTTCTAGACAATATGGGGTGACAACAAAAAGGGAAACAAGTATTATGGCCATAAGTCTAGACATCAAGGGTCATTATGTTAAAATTGGGCACATTAATATAAATTAGGTCTTACTTGTGCATTATACAATTTTGATCTTGGCATTACAAAACATATACTGCTACTCTGGAATTAGTCCCAAGAACAGCAATCAAATAAATTCCCAGGCTCTAAGGAATGTCCTATACTGACAGACTGGGAATAACAAACTGAGAATATAACAAATTCAATTCAAGTATTTTAAATCCTCAAAGGCAGTGACAAAGTTACCCTAATGGACTTCAAAATCAACAATCAAATCATCTTCAATTGAACCAGAGGACAAAAAGTAGCCATTACATGAAAGTGCATTTAAAAATAAAATTTGTGCATTTTTAACTCAAAATATGGGAGTGTGGAACAAGCTACCCAATAGAGACAATACCTTGGCTCAAGATACAGCTGGATGACATCCTTGGATCAAAAGATACTAGCAACTAACTGGAAGGGCTTCCTTTTATTTGCAACCATTCGTACTGTATGTTCTTAATCCATCCTGCTTTAATGTGCCTGTTAATTTAAAAAGTACCGTCTCTCCAAACGTAGAAATCTGTAATTTTTTATAAGTTGAGAAAAGGCAGAGCAAGAATGTAATGTTGATTCAAAGCTGAGCGAAATGATCTACATTATAGAGTTGAACACTGTTAAGGGCTTCATCAAGACTAAGTGGTAATATAGTTGTCATGATTTATGTTGTCATGATCTCAAAGAAACAGCTGCTTTACATTTCTTCTATAAAATGACTGCAACGCTTGTTTTTTTGTGGATCTGTTTTCGGCCATATTCTTGGTAACAAAAGCAAACAAAGATGATCTGCACACAAGAGAATGTCCAAGACCACCAGTGTTTGGGAGCTATTGTCCAATGCCTTTTATGTTAATTGAAAACCCATCAAGACGTAAAAATGTACAGATTTAAAAATCTCTCTAATACTGCTGAAATGGTAAAAGCATGTGTAGTAAGTCCAACCAGGTACAGTCAAACTCTCATCACTGAACCACTCGCTGCCCTTTAACTGCTAGCACACATGCCTCTGGCAACAGCAGACCCTAGCCAGTATGTCAATTCAAACAGTCGAAAGATTAAAAAAACAGTATGTGTAGTTCAGGCGACCAAAAGATACTGAACTGTCTCATCATGCCGTGGCCCTAGTTTCCACCAGAGATCAACTCAACTGCTACCCGGGCGTGTTCACTAATGTTTTTTGGGGGTAGTACATGCATGCCCAAAGACTAGTTAAATGCGCCCTCAAAAACTAACACAGGAATTGAACCAACATTACAAATATACAAAAACTCTACATCACCGGAAAGGAGTATTACACAACAGAAGTATATTCAGAAGAAAAGCACAGGTTCATTTGATGTATTTTTATTCATCTGCTTTTTTTATTATCGTCTCACTTCTATCAGAATGTGGTTAATATTTTCCCCAGGTTAGGATTTCTGAAAGCAGGCAGCTTTATACATTATAGTACAAATTTATCGGGATTTGTGTTTTTTACAGCAGGATGTTCTGAGGTCCCCACCTAACAAAGCACCCCAACTTCAAGGGCCCCAGAGGCTCATATTTTTTAAATTTTTGTAATACTTTCCCTCAGGGCGAATTAGATAATCAGATATTTTGCCACACATACACAAGCCTATTATCTACACGCGTACCATACATGAATAGAAAGGGTGGTGGGAGTCAACACCTAGGCTTCTTCAAGAAAAGGCTGGAACAGATCCTTGGATCTATTGACCTACTAGCAACCACACAGGTTAGATGAGCTGAAAGACCTCTTATCTGTAACATCTCATAGACCTTACTGCATACCGTAAAAAATTCCTTGTTTCAACCAGAGCAACCATTTTCACACCACATTCGCCAGCACTAAGGACCACATAATTGTTGCTTTCTCCTACAGCCCATTCAAACCTTCTACAGAAACGTAGTACACTACCAGAAGCTGCCCAACTCAGCCGTCTACAAGCCACTACTGCTTCTAAATGTGCTGTTTTTCTTTTTTTTTGTCTGGCAATTTCTTTGAGTCTGTACACTAATTACTGTCTGACTAGATTAAGGCGAAATTGCTACAATTTGTGCTATGTCTGAAGCTGCACTGTAATGTTCCAAATGCAGGAGGAATCAGCCTCCTCTCTGAAGGCGCCTGACCCTGCCAACAGGTACAAGGTATTTAAGGTGCTGTTCTGCTTCAATCAGCACTTGTGAGTGCTAAAACAGATCTGGAGAAAAAGAGAGACTGCTTCAATGCACTAAGTACAGTTTGTAATTATGATTATGGCTAGATAATCCAATTCATATCACCACAAATGGCATTCTTAATGGTCCTCCCAGCCGTCCAGCTGACAGAACTGGCAAAACTTTAACTATAATCTAGTTCAACCAAAGCACCACAGAACAGGATATCTGCCACCAAATGAAGAATGAACAAAATAGAACAACTCAGTGCAGTCTGGACATCATTTAACTTTTTAGAGTTGTCAAGGTAACCCAGACACACATTTAAGGGCTAGTTCTTTAACACCAGCCTAAATGCTCCATAATCTAGACTAAGACGTAGCCTTGACCGGGCTAAACAAGCCAATCGAACAGGCCACTGTCTTCTTGATTTTTGTAGATATGCAGTTTTGTCCCAGTACAACAGGGCAGACGGGGAGGGGTGGAAGTTTCTTTACTTATTTCCTGTAGCTTTTTTTGTACAGCTTTACAACTTTTATAAAACCACACCCATTCCTGTTAATGAACTTCAACATTGTCCGAGAAAAAATATTTCAGAAAATGGCAACAAAAATCAAAATATTGTATTTCTGATATACCACAGCTCCCAGACAACAGATAAAATTTCTCCACAGAAACAGTGTCAAAGAAGTCTAAATCAGAAGACCGATCGATCCCATTCTCAGTGGAAAACAACTTCATGTTTTATCGTGTATTATCACTGCATCCTTTTCTTTAGGACCTCTAGTAAATGTTTTTAAATATAAGGATTCTAAAAGTACGCATCAATCATTAATAAAATGCAATAAGCAAAAAATGCTAACTTACACTAAAGCAGAGGTCTCCAACCCTTTTCCTGGTTATATAGATCACCATTAAATCAATTTCTAAAGACACGGAATAATGTCACTGGGATCAATCAAACAGCTCATTTGTTGAAACATATGAGATCAAAAGGGTGACAGTCACAGTGTTTAGTATTGCAGCCTTGGAGTGCTGGGGCCCTGGGTACAGTCCCAGGACTGCAATCTGCATGGCATTTGTACAGTATGTTTTCTCTACGTTTGTGTGGGTTTCCTCCCAAAATCCAAAGATACACTAGAAGGTTAACTGGCTTCATGGAAATAGGCCATGGTATGAGTGGCACCTGTGGGCCCTAGCCACCCCTTGTTAATTTGGTGCGATACAGAACAAGTTCAACTAGAGCAGCATATAAATCACCTGAAAGTCAGAGAAAGATTGCCAACATCACTTGACGACCTCATCAGGAGCACAAGCTACAGTCTTTTTGGTCTTCTGCTCGGCAGCTCATAGAGCAGGTCAAAGAATCTCTATTAGTACAATGTAGCCCCTCCAACAGGCCACATCCATAGAGTGCTGATGCCCATAGACCCTGTCTGCCCCTGCTGGACTGCCAGGTGAGGTTGATATCTCAATGGGGCCATATGTTCCTGTGGGAGAAAAGCCCATAGTCCCTTCTCCACAGCCAGTCACAGTCTGGTCCAAACCAGCCCCATTTAAGGACTTTATCACTGAATTTTAATGTCTTTTGTTGCATTTATCTGATCTACATGTACTTCAAGCAGTCCTTTCTATAAAAAAAGGCTACTCTTCTTAGAGTTCTGGGTGGGGGGGGGGGGATGTTATGTCAGCACACAGTGCCCTTTTCTGGTTATGACACTGTTATGCTTATGTTTCAGTTACAGCAGTACGGCACCAAAGTGCTTTGGCAGGTTTACTGTCAGTTCTATGACATGCTCCATAAAGAGCAGATGTCGGTGAAACCTGCCCTCCTAAGTTTTTGGTTTCTCATGGCACAACAGGTACCTTCCTTTCTCTTCATGAGTTTCCCAAACCTGACTTTGTAATAAAATTAATAATATGAAAACAATGTTAACCCCATTTTTGTTCTGGGGGGGAGGGGGGGGGTTCCCAGCTGTCTGTCTGGGCCAGTTATAGATCTGATTCTTTCCAACCTGTCACTCTCCATCTCTGGTTTGTGTGCTTCAGCTGTCATGTTTTTTTTTTGCCTTACTCCCACCCACCCGTCAGCACAGCACTGAACCACAGGAGACTGTTTACAGAGGATCAAAACAGGGGCTCGCCTGATCACAGCAGCTGTCTTCTGCTGCCGAATATTAGCTGAGCAGCTGATTACAGAGAGAAAATGTAACAATTTAGGGCGCTACTCGGCTGTTTTCAACAATCAGCTTTTCGTGTTCAAATAAGTATTTTCTGGATCTTCTTGTTTACACGCCAGATGCTGCCACTCATGAGAGCACTTCAAGAACTTCAGTTTCTATATTTAGCTGTATAAAACAAGATGTCATGCTGGGCATCAAGACCTTAATGATAGCATGCAGTTTGATTAAAGGAGATAATTCAATCAGTATTTCAATCATAGAAATCAGCAGCAAAACCCTTTTCACTAATTGTCACTTGGTTTAAACACATCACAAGTGAGTGACAGAAATATAATGCCCAAAGGATTATCATCACAAGCTTGTGCAACTCTACCTGAATGTTATGCCTCCATATCTCATGTAGTAGGTCCTTTTCACTCTCAAAAGGTTTTTTTTTAAAAAAGGGGCAAAACATTTTAACTCAAAAATAAAGTTATGATGTTTGTAACATGGAGCCCGCATGGAGTCTTGGTACGTTGTCCAGAAGTTTCCAGTTTGAGCCCATGCTTCGGCACTGGCACACTATGTTAAATATGGTACTTAATCTCATGCTTCTAAATCCTCTAGAGGAGACCATACTGAGGAATTGGTGTCTGAGGTATTATAGGGTCGAAAGGTATAGCTATATGCTACGTTTATGCAAGTTACTCCGGGTGAAAGTGCTGGCTAAATAACTTATCATTACTATACTGTATAAAGACTTCTGTAGATTAAAAATAGGTGCTGAACACAACTGGGGAGGCACGTTGGTGCAGTGGTAAGCACTGCTACATCGCAATAATAAGGCCCTGGTTTCTTCCTGGGGTGGTCTCTGCATGGAGTTTGTATGTTCTCCCCATGCTTAAGCGGGTTTCCTCCAGGTCCTCTAGTTCTCTTTCACTGTCCAAAGACATTCTGGTAAGATAAATGGCTTTAGGGAAAACTGTTCCTGGTGTGCCCTGTGATGGACAGGTGTCTCATCCAGGGTGTATCATCTTGCACATGCTGCTTGCCAGGGTAAGCCTTGGCTCTCCTGTGACCCTGTATTGAATAAAGTTATTAAAAAATGGATGAATGGATCCCACTTTAACTTAGCTGACAACTGTGGGCATGTTTTGAACTAAGATGACTTGAGAGCTAAGCTTGAATTTATGAGCACAGACAGCAACAGCCTTTTTCTTTACCTATACTAGTCCTGTATTCCATCACCGTGAAAGCCTTCTTAAAATACACTTTATCCTTGGCACTTAAAAGCACAACATTGATCTGCTTCCTGAGGAGAGCATTAGATATACAGTGCACTGTCTGAATATATATATACTTATTAGTGCAGTCTCTGCTGGAGACAAATGATTCAATAAATACTTTTGCCGAGAAAGCCCCTCAGTGCAGCAGCATCATTTCTCAAATACTTTTGACTTCAGCCAGGTCTGAGAGGAAATGGGAATTCCGCTGTAGACCATCTCTGAGGACAAGGCTCCAAAGTTTATTTTTTCCCCAGCTGTGCAGTGCTGTCATGAATAAGGAAAGGTGGAATATTACATGTATGCACTCCCTGTGCTGCCAGATGAGAAACAAAAATCACTTTACATTCAGGCTCCCTACCAGGGATTTCAAAACTGTAGAAATCAATGTAGACAATCGAGTACAGATTTCTGTCCCTAACAAGCTGATTTGCCAATTTTATTAATGAAGTAATTCATAAATTATTTCATATTAAATATGCAGAGGACCTCCTGGGGAAATTCTCAGACCCTGAAGAATGTGCAACACGAGGGATGTCGTTTTGATAATTACTACTTCCTCTTCGCTTCCATATTTAGTGCAAACAGTTGATGCTTTCATCTGAACATCTTAATAATACTCTTCGAGGGTCCTGTGCATTGTTAAACAACTGTAGGGGGAAAGTGTCAATTTAAATGCAACATATTATTAACCTATTTTTTCTCCATATACGGTACATATGCAGATCAGCACAAGCTCAGAACTACTGCACACTACACCAATGGTGGTTTCATTCACTTTCCTCAATATCGCTTTTGGTGGTCAAATGTTTGTCCCATAAAAGAAAGAAAAAGTAATGACATTTCTGAACTAGAGCTGAATATTACTGCTATGCTCAACCAAACATAAAGCCACACGTTTACTCATCTTCAAAAGCAGGCAAATGTCACTGAGGAAAGAAAAAAAAAATCAGGAAAAGAAAGCTTTAATCAAGAACCTACCTCTAGGCAAATTTAGTTGAAAAGCAGAGCAAGAGGGAAAGACAATGTGAAATGAAGACTGGTGGTCAGATAATGAGTTTCAGCCTTAGCCAGGGTGTCCTTATTCTCCCCGTGTGGCAGGAGCTCCCCTTGGGAACGAACACGATTGTCCAATGACCACTGTAATGTGAATTTTGCTCTCAACTGAAATCATCTGGTTAAACAATGGTTTATTAGTATTTGTATGTCAACTCCTGACGAGAAATGGAGCTTTCAGGTTTGAAGGCAACATGAGTGACAGATCCAGGTAACCAAGGAAGTCCGAGGGCTGCAACAATTTTCCATTACATTCCACTAACTGGAGAGCTGAAGCACTTTTTCTGTGTAAAATCAGTGCATATCTGGGGCATCTGACCCTCAGATCCTGAGACCTTTCTGTAAAGAGATCCGTGTTCATTTTATATCTTCCCCAAAATGAAACCTTAAAGAAGGGATAAGAAATCTAAATTTCACTTGTTCAGAATGTTTTTTCCTCCCAAATTCTTCCTGAGAGCACTTTTTAGGACACAGTTAAAGACAGATTAAAGCCTAAACTTAAACCTAAAATAACTGCAATCTTTTTTTTTACTACAGTTAAATATGATAATCCTATTATTGGGGAAATTATCAATTTCAAGGAGTCTCTATAAGTGCAATGCAGTATGCATCAAGTCAAACCATCCTTCTGAAACTAACCAAAGCCCACATGCTGTGGTCCTCATTAGTGTGTATGCTTTACTCTATTAAGGACAAGGTACACAGACTCTTCCACTCAAAAACTACATTATCTTAATTAAATAGTCAATTTACTCAACTTGTATAACCTTTAGTTACGGTTTGGCCTTTAGTACATTATACAGCAGGAAACTTCCCAAAACTTCAGGGCCCCCAATTTTAGCTCAGTACAAGAGCCCCCTAACCCAATAACGCAGGCTCTACCAGAACTATGCCATACAGTAGGTTCTTTAGAATTAAGCAAGGCATACAGGACAGTATTGAGCCCTGGGATATTTTGACTACCCATTAAGTTTTTCATTCATCTATCCAATTTCTAACCACTTCATCCAACGGAGGGTGGCAGAGGGGTATCTAAGCAAGGAATGGACACAAGGTAGTATAGACCTGGACAGCACACCAGTCCAATGCAGGGCACACATACTTACTGCAGGGAAAACTTTCACTGAAGTCAATAAACTTACATGTACCCATACAGTATGTCTTTGTAGTTTGTATTTTCTCCCTGTGTTTGTGAGAGTTTTTGTTGGGTGCTGTGGTTTCCTCAAACTCCATGCAGATAGCACCCCAAGAATTGAACCCATGGCCCCAGAGCTGCAAGGCAGGAAAGCTAACCACTGCAACACCATGCCACTCCTATTTCTTTACTTGGTAAAAAAAAAAAAGTGGAAAACCCTTACCCAACTAGCACGGAATATATGCTGCCTATAGCCATCGAAATGACATTAACAACATGCTGGTGATTCGTTCAGTTTCAGTCCCACTATCAACCACTGAAGAACAGTTTTCCAAAGCAATGAAAGGCCTGTTAGTGCAGCCCAGGAAGGAGATAGAGGAACCCATCTGAACCTTAAGAAGACTTTTTAATTGCACTATCCCAACAACAGCAGCAAGTGGGTTGTTCACACTTTCACATAAAGACATTAACTGGAAGGGGTTTTGGATTTGTAGTGAAAAAAGCTGAGTGGGAACACAAACGCTGATATGGTACATATTATGCCACAGTTGCTTTCACAGGGCACTGCTGCAGCAGAAACAATCACCAAAAGAAAACAGACAGTCTGCCTACCATAGTGGTAAAATACTGTAAAATTATCACTGACCTCAAACCCATATGCAACTTTTGAATTATACAGCGCGAGATGGCCATTATTGGGTAAAGTGGAAAGGCTCTGTGAATTCACTGCCAGGTGGTTTTTGATTGACTTGACTTGCCACTTCAACACTTCTCCCTCAAGGAAAGCTGTCAATTTATTTGGCAGACATTCAACAGTCCAAATGACCTCAACTCTTCTTAGTAAGGAAAGAACTACAGTAGTGCAATTTCATTGCAACTGCATAATCCAAGTACTTTTGCAGTGAATGAACTGTACCATACAAAATGAAATTATTTATAACACTATTATCCACAATTTGAAGACTGGAATTCCACACCGTGCACAGAATAGTCCAGAGAATGTGAACTTATTTGCAAGACCAAGAAGCAGCAGAAAAGCAAATCTGGGAACTCCTCAATATTACTGGTTTCCAAAGTTCACATTTCCCCTTGTTTGTTTTTATTAATAGATTTTAAAATTTTATGAAGGCTGTTCTATCCATCTCTTTCCATGTCAAAAAATAAAATGGAACAATTTTATTACAATTAAAAATGTAATATAGATTTATAAAGTGGCTTTCTCAGAAGACACCTAACAGTGATGGGCTGATAATGAGTTATGGAAGCTTGGAATATTTCCTCTTATCTGTGGATCATTCTATTCTTCTGGTCCAGCTAGCATAAAGCATAAAATGATTTTTTTTAAAAACTTCAGTATCAATAATGAAACAAGAACTTCAGTTAATAGGAATATTAAGAGAGGTGTGAGGGGCTTCTGAATCAATATGCTGCTACAGGATGAATCTAGATGAGAGAGATGGCCTCTTCTTTATTCTACATTCTCCCATCCTTCTGTCAGTAGGAAGCCTCTTATCCCTGGAAATAGTCACAGCAACCAGGCACCAATCCCAAGAGTATAAGAACTGGAATTATTTAAGCAAAATCAGCTATTTATAAAATGTAAACACTCAATTTAAATAATTTATTTCATCCTAAATAAAATGATTTAATGAGGGTCAAAATCCTCCCTCAGTAACTAACACAAAACATTTTTCAACTTTTTCCAGATCGCAGTGGTGTGAAAGCAAAAGTTCACCTCATGCAGAAGTGAAAAATAATTTGAGAAGGTTTTAGGAAGTTGTCTCCAGGGCTTTCTAAACTGTCTTTTGCAAAGGGCAGTGAACTTTCAAAGAAAGATTAGATGAGGTGATTTTCTTTACAGAGTGATCAATTTCAAAAGGGGAAGTGGATTTGTGAAGTGAAAAACACTGGAAGAACACATTTGTTAAATGATATGTCCTAATCCAATGTCAAGGCACCCTTTAAGATGGAAAGCAATACTGGCAGTTGCACAATAGTCAGTTTTAGTGACTAGAACATTCTAATTACAGAAACAAAAACATCAAATAACATATCACAACACTACATAAGATTTGCCCAGGTTTTTTTCCATGCAAAATTGTTCTTGCAATATTCTTATCAACATTTCAGCAGCAGGGTGTTTATGAAATAATGTTTATGAGAAAGGGACTGTTAACTATGGTATAATTGGTCAAAAAAAGGTCTGTGTATACCAAGTGCCATGAGAGGAAAGTGCACAAACAGCTATTGAATAGTCTCTTCTGTCTTATTCCAAACCTTTGTCTGTTCAGACTCACTCTGAATGGAGAAACAGCACACCCACCCCCTTCTTCCTGACCAAAACTCAGAAAATCACACAAGGTTCTCAAGTATTTTGACAAATCTATATTGTTAACTTTAACACACACTTTTAAATCCCATCTTAAAAATAATGTATTAAGGTAAACATTAATACTTAATTTAAGAAAAGGACAGTGGTCCAAGAGGTGAGCAGTGAAAAACTGAAGAAACCCTAATTTTAATCATTATGTTTCAGGTGAGCCAATGCAAGACTTTCTGTGTGTCCATGCTGCTCTTCTTTCAACTGCTCCAAGAATAATTTTTAATAAATGCGGGGCAGATAATTCACCCTCGTGAGGCTAAGGGAAAAATGTTATCTGATACCAAGGAATGAATATTTCACCTTCTTTTAAGAGTGTACAAACTTTAAAAATCTTTTTTTTTTTTTTTATATGTAATGGCACAAATTTGAGTTAACTACAACAGTTTTTATAATTTAGCTGGGAGTGTCTCCTATTCCAATAATGCAATGTGATTAACTTCCCGTCTTGTTTCTGAGCCATACTTAACGTCAACTGCCAGGAATCATGAAACTGAAACATTTTTCCGTTCTTAGTGTGGAATCCTACAGCTTTGTTTAAACAAACGTGAAGCATTCTCAATAAACAAATTGGTCAAAAATCAAAGTTATCAGCTTGAACTGATGGGTTAGTAGAAAGCCAAAAAAATCTGTAATTTTTTCAATCGCAGGAGTAAAATGATTTACTTAGTGCAAAAATTGGTATGGCAGATTACCAGACTTTCCTAGCTCAGAATATGTTTACAGCTGTGCTCAGTGTGTCTGTAGAAAAAACAATCTGGATTATCGCCACCCAATTTGAATAGTTTTGTGAGGAAATGCAGGTCTGTCATCTACCCTTCTCTTACTGTGCTTTTCTGGATGTTTTTATTTGTTATTGTAGTCCGTTTTAGAATTCCATCTACATACAGGTCTGTCTCTAGTGTAACTTCCAGAGTTACTATCCCCTCACCTCCCATTTCGTTCACTTCGCTCCGCAGGCTGTTCACTGTAGGTTTTATATACAGAGAATTAATGTAAAGTACCATAAGAAGGCACGGGATTGAAACCTGCTATTTAAGAAAACATTGATGAAGTGATCGATACAGAATAAAGAGTACAGTAGCAGCACCTTATCACTGGGTGGGGGGGCTCTTTCATCTTAAAAAAGGAAAGCGGGTTAATGTTTGATGTTGTTTTGAACTAGTGCAACTAGTTCTATCTTGTCTTCATTGTTTGGCAATTAAAAAACTCATCCTGGTATTTCTCGATAAGTCCCCAAGAGTCCCTTTAGCAATGTGGCTGTATTAGTTCTATTAGTCCGACCATTTACAACATGTCTTTAAGACCAAAAAAGTTTCATATTATTTTCATAAGTCCTTTATTTAGGCATCCAGAATTAAACAAAAAGAAAGTTTTACTATAAATACATTTTATAGATAGCATTGCATCCAACAATTTAAAAAGTTAACATTATGAATATCAAAACATTTAGTTTTTTCCCCCCCATCACACCTTCACTACTGACTAGCTGACGACAAAGAAACTTCTGAACTGCTTTTATAGGTGCTTCCATTTCAGCATCTCCAATTTACCATGTGGGCCTATATTCTTGCAACCTGTACTGTTCTTTTCCAACTGTGACAGAAACCATACAACAGGATAACATCTAGGAGAAACACTAACAGCTTGAGTAAAACCACAATTCACATTTAAATAAAGAGAAATCAGGTTCTCAGAGTCTAAAAATAAAGGCCACTGAAATATGAGATTTAAGCAACAATAGCCTGCTATCATGGACTGCTCCTGCTAACCAGGTTGTGAATGAAACAGATGTGAATGAGCAAGAAGTAAGTTTTTAAACAGGAATAGTATCAGTTTCTTTATTCTCTTCTCTCCAAGCAGCAAAACCTCACAGATGAAAACACTAGGCAGTTGGCCAGACACCAGCAAGGTCAAGGTGGTCTGAAATCTGGGAAGTGCTGTGGCTGCTGCAAATCTTACAAATGCGTGGTCATTTACTGTGACTTGTACAGGTCATTGAGGGCTGGGGTAGAGCTGGGCGATAATTCGATAACTATAATTATCGCAATATAATTTTCCTCGATATAATTAACAAATGTTCAATAAATGTTCGATATATGTTTATGCTTTGCGCATGATATGCGCATGCGCACAAAATACTGCCCAAGTGCGCGTGCATGTTGCAGACTGGGCAGGTAACAGATTTGTTTAATGTTTCTACTGCTTGGCAAGTGTTTGTTGTGTTCTTAAAATAAAAAGTTGTTTAATTTACCAATTAACTGTCTGGTTTCTTCAGCTTTCACTCAGGAGAAAAAAAATATGCTTTTAAACTTGAAAGAAATAATGATTTGACATTTATCGCAATAATTATCGATATCGACTGATATGAAAAGTTTTATCGTGATAATGTTTTTGGCCATATCGCCCAGCCCTAGGCTGGGGTAGCTGAAAAAGTAGCAATTACTGTCGCCCCAGGATTTTCAACCTTTTCTCAGTTACTGAACGTAAAATTCACATACAGCTTCTAGGGATGTACTAAAAAAACACTGGGATTAATACAAAGATAAAATAGGTCTGAATGTCATCTCACATATGACCAATTGTCACATCTCTTGCCCATTGCAAACAGGGAAAAACCATGGTTGTAGAGGAACTACAGTACACAAATGTTAATCTTACATGAAGGTTAAATAATAAACTTCAGATTTCAGCCAGCACCAGATACAGAGAAACCAACATGCCCTAAAGCCAGTTCTTTCTTGTCATGCGTGATATTCAAGGTGTACAATGGTATCTAGGCCAACAACACAATGTGCACTTAATACATAACTTGGTATTTCCCACTTCTACACATAAGAAAATGTGTTTGGACCTTTCTGAGGCACCAAAGAAGAGGTACACAAAATGTCACCTTCAGCATACAGTATCGATAAAAGAAACCACACTAATAAGTGGATAGATGAAATGTAATAGAAAACAAAAACATTTTTCCACACCCTTGGACTAGAAGAGTCTCATTATCAAACTAGGAAGAACTCATCTGGAGCCTTTTGAGTGGCTAACCTGGTAAAGGAACTTGCCAAGAGTAAAGGCTGAACTGTGCCCCAGGAGTGGTGGGTTCAAGCCTGGGCCAGGTCACTGGCCCACTGTGACCATTATTCTCCAACCAGAGGCGCACAGTTGTCAAGCACCACCAGAGTCCTGCGAGATGAGGCGGCCTTCACTCTGTCGGCAACAGAGTGCGAGGTCAGCGAGGGACTGGGGTCTCCTCCAATTAGCGCCGAGCCTCCGGTATGGGGCTGCGGTGCCAGTGTGACATGTTAAAAGACCAATGATTTAGAGGTGGGCAGGTGGTCTCACAGGGTTCATAGCTAAAGCCAAACCAAAAAAAACACAACAACTGGAGATTCCAAAGTGAAACATAACAAAAAAAAATGCAGATTATAAACAAATCTTCATGCAGCTGGGCTTCAAAACATGTAATTGTATACAGTCCGCTTTGTTCCAGCTTGAATAGTATGACAATTTAAAATAGATAGATACTTTATTGATCCCGTGAGGGAAATTGTAAATGTCAGAAAACTTCCACTGGCACACAGTTCCATCTCTTCTGTGAAGAAGGCCAAAAAGAATTACATTAGTCCTCTGCATTAGGCTACAGAATTGGCATTTGCCTTACTGTTTACTTATGTACTGCTCATACTGAATACAACTGCTACCATTACACATTCATCAACCCAAAACAAAAAATCAGGAAATGTTTTTGAGAGCCTCTCAAAGGTTTTCAGTCACAGTGGATCATTTTTAGATGCACATCAAGTCAGAAGCACGGACTCACATGAGGAGTTCTAATCCGCACACACTGCAGATTCCATCTGGAAAAGAAGCTGCCGATCACATGCGACAAGTCCGCTCCCTCAGTTCCCACACTGCTTGCTTGCTTATGCAATAATGCACAAACAGGACCGCTGCTAAATCTCTAGCAAAATCCTTACATCAAACCGAAATACCAGCATAGCTAGTTCATACATCGCAGATAGCTTCAGGCACATTTACTATCTATAGATGTTGATGAACCTCGTTAAAAATTTCTGGGGCACCACACAAAGACAAAAGAAATCTGAGTGCCAACTACAAGCCTAAACTAATTTGCTCCTTTGTAAAACGGTTACATATTGAATGAGGAATAATAGTGATGACTATGTTCCACTGAGGCCCAGCAGAAGCAGTGACTCAGTACCTGTAGAACAGAGAATTACAGTCGGTGTAAACATTCCTTTTGAAGGCTTTTCATCTCTACATTTATTGATGCAATAAAGCTTCCGAAGCACAAATAACTGCAGATCAGTGTTTTCCTCAGCCAAAACAATTCAATAACAATTTGTGTAGAAAACAATCAATGCCTACAGCACAACCAGGACAGAAAGGTTAAAAACAATCATCAGCTCAGAAGTACTACATAGCAATTAGAACAATCCGTCAATAGACTTTTCAAGGTAACTGCAATTGGCAAAATAACACAGTATATTCTGTGTGACAGGGAATGGGGTGTAGTAATAAATGGGGTACATTTTGGGCCAAGAGTATTGAGATTTTTTTTATAATTTCCTGGAAAGCTTTTGTGTCAAATAAACTTTATTTCGCTGTCCATTCTTAACATAACCATTTCAGCTTGCAGTGAATGAGCTGGGTTGGTCCTCCCCAAGGTGTTGGGGTAAGTGGGATATGTAGCTTTCGTGTACAGTATTGAGATTATGCTTTTATTAAGTCTCCACTACCATAGTTTACAGCACACTACATTAGAACATACAGAATAAGTAATTGTGAAATAAGTTTATTGGGCCTTTCTGTGCATGTTTTGGATTACATAGCACCTGCTTTTCTTATATTCATAGACAAAGAATTTAGACA
The DNA here is from genome assembly GCF_059453375.1 of Lepisosteus platostomus. NCBI lineage: Eukaryota > Metazoa > Chordata > Actinopteri > Semionotiformes > Lepisosteidae > Lepisosteus > Lepisosteus platostomus. The sequence continues at coordinate 20,434,908 of NC_142617.1, forward strand.
TTCCTATAGGATCCTCCATGTTAACAGCGTCTTTTTTTTTACTGGTTACATTATGCTGTCCTTTGCTGGCAGTCCCCCCCCCCCATTTTTTTTTAATTTAGTAGATCTTGAAATTATACCACATTTTCAGTATAGTTCTGGTCAAATTTAAAATTGTTTAATTTCATATTTATTCAGCAAAAAGAAAATACAGGACATTGTAGAAACTTGTCTAGAACCTTTCATTAACTTTAACACTATGTAAAATAGTCGTGCCATTGTGGATTATCCCAATAAATATGAATACAAATTTATACTGCTGTGTTTCTGAACAGCATAAGCAATATCATAATTAATCCAAATGCAACTTTTCTTTAAAAACATTTTAATTATAAATCTTGGTTTTGTCTATTGTCTCATTCAAATGTGCAGAAGGTTTTTTTCAGACATCAATAATCAGTGGCAGCCACACCTCTACAAATGACTGCCCCACCCTTTTACATTAAGTCCATACTGAACATAAACTTTACCTCCTCAAATTAGTCTGCAAACCTTCATTGGGCTTTGTGGGAACGTGGTTCTTGGAGACACTAAAGCATTAAATCACCCAGCAATTTACAACTGGCACCCCACTGAAGCTCAGCAGATGGGCACCTGGCCAGTACCTGTATGGGAGACCTCCTGGGAAAAACTATGGTCACTGCTGGAAGAGGTGTTAGATGGGCCAATAGGAGGCACTCACCCTGTCGTCTGTGTGGGTACCAACGCCCCAGCATAGTGACGGGGACACCATACTGTAAAAAGGCACCATCCTTCGGATGAGACATAAAACAGAGGTCCTGACTCTCTGTGGTCATTAAAAAATCCCAGGGTATTACTCGAAAAGAGTAGAGGTGTTACCTCGGCGCCCTGGCCAAATTTCCCCCTGGCCTTTATCAATCATGGCCTCTTAATGAATCCCCATCTATGAATTGGCTTTACCACCCTGTTCGCCTCCCCATTGACAGCTGGTGTGTGATGACTGTACTGGGGTACTCTGGCTGCCATCGCATCATCCAGGTGGGACTGCACATTGGTTGTGGTGGACTGGAGTCCCCATTACCTGTACAGCACTTTGAGTGGAGTGTCCAGAAAAGTGCAATTATTATTGAACTAATTATTAATTAAACTCCTATTAAAAAAAAACAAAAAGGTGGAAACTATTTACCTAAATGCATTCCCTTTTAGAAATTTTTCTTATCACAAATAAGTCTGGATATCTAGAAACAGGCTTCCCACCCAGGTGGTTGAAGCTCAGAGTCTGGGCACATTTACAAACCAGCAGGGCAGAATTCCAGATTCATTTAGCTATTAAAACTACCAAATGAGCACAATGGGCCAGATGGTCTCATCTTGTTTTGTGTACTTTCTTCTGTCCCTCCAGAAGAGCTAGTTCACCTGAGGAAAGGTCCCAGTTCCCGATGTTGTACACCAGTGAAAGCAGAGGCAGTTACTCTGTTTCAGTATACAGTATGACTATTTTGACACTGAAGCTGCAGGATTTACTCTAAATCCCAGGCATTCCTCTTTGGGAAGAAGAGCAACAATGATCCCTGGTTTTACAGAATTGTCATACTGTACAGTTAACTCAACATTCAAGTACTGTACAGTCATCCCTCGTCAAAAAAAGCACTTTACTTTCAAGTACTTGCTAAAACTAGCTACGTATAGACAAACCTATTTTTTAGGTAAGTGAACGTCCCCTGCTAATACAAAAAACAAACATGTAGATGATCTTCCATTTTTATTTTTCACTCCTCTTAATGATCACAGAAATTGTAAGGGTATTATACTACTTATGGTGTAGAATAATACTTTGAATGCATAATAATAATAATAATAATAATAATAATAATAATAATAATAATAATAATAATATTGAATCCAAGTTTTAACATTTTACACAAATTATTATTAGCACAATGAATGATGAATTACTACAGCACCAGACAGCTTGATGTTCTTACTTCTTACAGTTATGGGTTCCATTTTGAATGTACAAGGTATATTAATTTTTGTTTAGTAAGAAATTCTGATTAGATCATCTCATATATTGTTCATATGCACTATAAAGAACATGCAAATTTAATTTTGCCACATAACGGTTTCATAATTCATTCAAACATATTGGCTTACATAAAAAAAGGAAGTGCTGATAAATTCTATTCGTTGTAGAATTTAATTTGCAATTTGTGATACCAAGCTTTTTATATATGAGAAAAGTTCATAAACTCAACTTGTTTATGGCCAGATATGAGCATTTGGAATGAATCCAATACTTTTACACATTTTTAAGGGCATTTTAGTGTTGATTTTAAGAGTTTTTGGCCACGACCGGAAATTTTGGAACCAACTGTATTCGTATAGCAAGAGATGAGTGTATATAAAATCAGAAGGGGTTTTACAGTAGCTCTGGTCAACCCAGGGGACTATCTAACACTCTGTAGCGCCAAGCCCACCTAGTAAAGCAATTTTAGTTTTGTAATTAAGACAATTGCCTTCTTTGTTCAATAAAATCTGTGTAACATCCTTGAAATCAGAAGAAAGATATTATACTGTATTTAGATTATAGATTTAGATGTAGATTTACAGTATAATTAAATGCATTAAATAATGCACAATGTTATGTAGGTTAGCTGTGCTACAGCTTATTTTAAACTAGACTAAGCAGATAAAATATTAAACAACCTAAAGTAGTTTATATACAGTAAATGTCTGCCATAAATTTTACCCCAGTTTTAAGAAACAAAGCCTCATGGCCAGTTTCATGGCTTACATTTAACATTTAGATGTGGGCACTGCAAACGCAAACGAAATCAGCAACCATCAAGAATACAAACACAGTAAAATGTTTATTCTTCACTGAAAAATGAATATCTCCGAGCTGGATTTGCCTGTGTATCTACAGTATAACAATGCAAAGCCTTCAACGTGTTTTTTTTTTTTTGCAGACTACAGTGCAGCAACGTGAGGGGCAGAGATAGTCACTACATTGCCCTTAAGATTACTGGGGGATTTGGAACAAAAAGGCTTTGGCTGCTGTGATCAGCAACCCTGAAGTGTCACAGCAGGTATTTATTTTACAGGTTCATGGGATTTTTTTAACACCCAGCTAACAGCAAGCAATGTCCACCAAAATGACAAAGTAAGCTGAAATGGCCTTCTGCATGGTCTGCTCTAAATGTCATTTTCCTGCAATTAGTAACTGGATACTAATATGTTTACAGCCTGACTGACGTTTACCTAACAAATACTTTAGATAACTCTCTCGTGCATCACTCACATGGCCATGGAGTAATACAAAGATGCCATTTTTGCTACAACAATTATTTGTATAAGCTTATTTAAATCGTATGTAATGTAAAAACAGTAACCAGATGAGTTTCCAATTTTTTTTTTCTCAAAACTTGGAATGGGTGCAGAAACGAACAAAGAAAAGAATAACTAATGAAGAACTAGAGTCGCATGGAACACTAAATGGATATACAAAGGTTACCAGTGGTCTGGCAGGTGGTGCAATAAAATTCAGTCAGCTCTTGGGAATAAAATGTCATTTTATCCACCACGGGGTAGGTCTAAAGCAGGCCTGTATCACAGGCATAGGGTGGGTCAGGCTGCTGCCAGCTAGCAGAATTAAGATTCCAACTAATGTTGTTACCCGGGCCAAGATATTCGAGTGCCCTATATACATGTGAGATATCATCCAGCACATCTCCAAAAACAGCTATGAGTGGCTGAGGATCCCAGGGTATTTGTAACACCAATATGAAGAATTAAAGGTCACGATCCAAAAGGAGGCCAGGCTGGTTCAGGTCCATGAAAAGCCAGGATACAGACTGCTTTCTATTTTCATCTCAGGCTAGAACCACTGCAAGGTGTATTTTGGACAGGTGATGCTCTGCTAGATTAAAAAACAAGATCAAGTAAAGGTTTATATCATGCTGAAAAGAGAAAAAAAAAATGTTTCCAAAGAAAGCTCCACAGTCGAAACGTTTTTTTTCTTTTCTTCTCTTTTCAGCAGGGAATAAACATTGACTTCTTCCTTTGCAGCCTCCACATGCTGACAAAGCTACCTACTTGAACTAAAAAAAAAAAAAAAAAAAAAGATGTTGATCCTAAGTTTAGAGCAGTGCTCAGATGAGGAGCACACCTCTGAGAAGACATCAGATTGTACTTCCACAGTCTCCACAGATGGGCAGGCCCAAGACAGAGCAGCCAATGGTAAAGACTTATTTGGCCAAGGTGAGGATTTACTCCCAATTTGCAAGAATTCATTCCAAATCTGGCAAAAGACGATTAAAGTAGATTTTTTTTTTAAACATGATTTGGGCTGGGCAACACGGAGGCACAGTAGTTAGCATTGCTGCTTTGCAGAGCTGGGGCCCTGGGTTCAAATCCCAGGCGGTTATCTGCGTGGAGTTTATATGTTCTCCCCTGTATTCACATAGGTGTCTTCCAGGTCCTACCAATTTCCTCCCACAGTCCAAAGATATACTGGTAGGTTAATTGGCTATTTGGGAATATTTGCCCCTCACGTGACTGCATGTTTGACTGTATGTGCCCTGTGATGAATTGAAGTACCATCCAGGGTGTATTCCATCTTGTGTCCTCTACATGCCAGCTTAGGCACCGCCACCCCACACAACTCTGTGGTGGGTAAAGCAGTTTGAAAATGGCTTAATGGATGTATTCGCCCATTTGACTTCATGTGGAATTAGAATAGCACACTAAATATAGTTGTGGCCCACAGCATGATGCCCAGGTATTTATGGACAAGGTTACTGTAATCAAGCAATGCATTCATCACAGCCAAGTGATTTCAGCCTTGACATTGAGTTACACAGTTTCAAAAACACAAGAACACAAGACAACAGCCAGCATTCCATAAGCCTCCAATGGATAAGCAACTCTGCCACAGGGTCCATCTTCCAAAAACCTGTTTATTGAGGTTGTGTTTGTGAACTGAAGACAACTACACATGCACGTAATGAGTACTTTACTCTTAGGTCTAAAGAATGACTGTGAAGTCAGGTTACATAGGGAATGCATTTTATTATTCCGAAGTACACAAATCGGACTTGGCGGAATTCCATCAGAACAAGTAACCTTCCCTTGCTGAAAGGTGAAAAGATATTATAAACATAAATCCAAACACAAGAACTCAAAGGTGAAGTGGTTTGCTTGTCTCTTCTTTTAAACTACACTGTTAATATTGTGATTATCTTGTAAAACTCACAATTCTATTTAAATATAACATCTATTGCCTTTTAGCATTATTCATAGTTTAAATTCACCCCAACCCTTGTACACTTTCTCTGTACAATATAGTATATAACAGAATAAATATCTAAAAGGTCAAAACAAGGTCAAAGCAGGGGTTGTCCAAACCTGGTACTGAGGGGCCAGCACATCAGATCATAAAATAAGTGGCTTGAAATGAGTATATTGATGCCTATCGGAACTCCAGTTCCACACGTACTTCTGCTTCAAAAAGACATGAAATACTTCCAACATAATAGAGCTCGATAAGCTGCACTGAACAGATTTGTCTAAATGGAGGTGCCATTTTTCCAAATGATATGTCAGACTAAACTCTTGACAAATGAGTTATTATACTGTAGATCCTAGGGCACTGTGTGGAAGGGAGTCACAGTAATCTTGATGTGCTGGTTAAATTTCCACACAAGTTTGCGTCCCTAAAATTGACACTTAAGTCAGTCTTAAAAAGCTTTCTGATCCTTCGAGATGAAAAGTTCTCCATAAATGAGATAATCATACCATCAATAATCATACCTTTGACACTTGGATGTTTTTTGGCTTCTAAAAAATCAAATCATTTCACTCAGCTGTACCAGTACAAATATGCTCAGTCACTGCTCTAGGTTACCTTAAGCTGCCACAACTGGCCACACTCTACTTAATGGAAAAACATAAAAACTGTCCAGGCAATTCTAGAAAACAAAACATTAACTTTCTACATTATTGCTGTATATTAAATGAGTCCTAATGTGAATATTGAATTACCAACATGCACAACATATACTGTATAGTGTTAAAAAAAATAATATAAAAGGGGGCAACTGAAAAAAATTAAGTGGTATAGTTTAATGAAAAAAACACTCAAGTAAGTTATACTGTATTATAAAATTTGATCATCAGTGGTTTAATAATGTCTTCCCAGCATTGTTATTGCTCTGGTAAAACATGGCCATATGAAAAACTCTCTCAGCTCCTTTACACCACCCTATTTGGTAACTTTTACATTTCTTCTCCATAAAGCAAGGGTACAAGTGGATGTATCTGGAATGGTATTCACCAGAAAAATACCAAGTGATACAGTACTGTACATAGTCGACTACAGCCATCCTATTTCATTATTTCTCTCACACAGTCTTCAAAACACAGGTTCTTGTTTGAACAAGGTTTAAAAAACTTAAGATTGCCATCAGTGTGTCTGATTTTCAGGAAATAATTTGTCTAGAATTTACTGGCAAGAGACAGTTCAGAGATAGCAATAGTAGAATAAACAAAATATGAAAAAAAATTTCAGTGAGATGGTTTGTTTTCTTGGATCTTCTTTTCCACATCTGGAGTAAGTATTCCCTCCTCAGCTGACCTTCTACAGAACACCACCCTGCCTTTATTTTGTATTTAAAAAATGTCCATAGCCTGATGCTCTCAATTTAATATTAAAACACACACACTAACACCTGTCCAACAACAAACTCTCTTTGCTTTTGGATTTTGCTTTCCCAGAGTATTCTGTATCAATTTTGAGAAAGTTTCAAAGATAAACCGAGTTTGTAAATAAAACATTACACCTCAAAATGTCAATGGCGTGTTTACTCAATGAAATTCTTTCCAATACAGTCGGCATGTCTATTTGTCTGTCTTTTTAAACACATTAACATATTGAATGGCCACAAGTACTTTTTCTTTGTCTGATTAGTTGTTGTTTCCGTGTTCACTCTTAATTATTTTGATTAGTTTAACTGGAGCAGCCACAAGAAAAAACCTGATTTATATCACATTAAAATAAATCAACATGCTAGCCAAGAAAGGAAGTTGTGGAAATGGGAAGAAATGCAAGTAATGAGTTCTCCTGAACTGGTTACTTACCTGCTTTGCCAATCCCCTTTCCCGAAAGCACAATGCTACAGTGAAAACAGACCTCAAAAATTGTCTTTTCTTTTATGGTAGTAGACTTCTCACAAAGTGAAAAAAGTACAAATGGAAAATAATACTCAGTGTCTATACAGTATCTTTCTAAGCTGTAATTTCTTTTACCCATTGGCAATGAAATGCAACACTTGTGTGAACGGAAATGTTTTTTTCCCCCCAGTTTAAAGCCTGGAATATGATCAATGAAATCCCAGAGAGCCCACCTCCCCGTATGAAGCTCCCTGAAAGTCTTCTTGCCCTGCTCCATGGCCCAAACCACTAAGGACCTCAGCTTCGGAAAGAGTGCTACACTTTGTTCATCGGCTTGTATGGTCAGAACCAGACAGCAACTCGGGCCCAAATCTTCCTTGCCATTGAAAAGATTTACTAAAAAAAAAAACAAGGCTTGATTGTAGGTTGAGTCCACCTTTCAGCAAGATACATTTATCTTACCCTTTAACTTTGAATTTTGTGCACTGCTCGCAAAATGCCAAAAATGTCAAGATTTGATATCGATCTCCAGCAGTAAGCGGAGAAGTCAGATTTGTTTTAATTGAATGCAATCAGGGTTAAACAGGTGTCATTCTGATATAGGCTGGTCTGGCAAAGAGACTGGACATAGAAAATAGTGCTTTTCTGGCTAAATGCTTTAGATAAGTCAAGACAAGTACATGACAGGCAAAATGAAAGCCATAGACATGAACTCTCCAGGAATGTAGCCTGAAATCCATTCATGCATCACATCACACTCATTCATACCAAATAGTCATAATGATGTACAGTATAATTCTTAAAAGCACATTTTCAAAATACTCACAAAAATAGAAGCACATAAAAAAGCAGTGCAAATTTACCCAGTAAAAATAATTTCTAGTTTATAAGCTATAGCTCAAATTTAAATATGTCAATGGCTCTTTGACTACTGAAAGATTTAGAAATGTACTGTAGTTCCGCAGAAATGGTTATTGTGAACCATCAACCGTAAAACATCACCCAACTATGTGGTCCTGAGTAGTTCATGGTGGGAAGAAACAAATCTTAGATTAATAGCTGTACAATATTCATAAAAACAGCTTTAAGCTGATCTAGGTCCAGGTTAGTCAGGATCTTAAATATGAGCAGAAGAACATTAATGTCAACTTGAAAATGACCGTAGGCAATACAAAACTCAATCCAAACCATCCATCCAACCATTTTCAAACTGCTTTTATCCAATTCAGGGTCACAGGGGAGCCCATACCAGCAAGCAACAGGCAAAAGGCAGGTTACACTCCGGATGGGACACTAGGCAATCAAGTGGTACCCACGGACACAAACACCCTCACACCAGGGATAATGTTTCCCAGAAGCCAATTAACCAACTAGTATGTCATTGTGGGAGGAAACTGGAGCATCCGGAGCAAACCCACATGAACCCAGGGAGAACATACAAACCCCACGGAGATGGGCCAGGCCCAGGATGCTACAAGGCAGCAATGACAACCAGTATACCACCATGCCTCTCAAGCCAAACCCTTCTTCCAAAATAAAATCTTCATCATGGTAATATCCAAGTCTTGTAAACACTCAAAATCTCTTTTTTAACTTAAATGAATTTACACACTATAGCAAAAAGATCAAGTAAAGGTTTGTTCCATGCTGAAAAGAGAAGAAAGGAAACAATGTGTAGCACCCAAAGAAGGCTCCACAGCTGAAATGTTGCATTTCCTTTCATCTCTTTTCAGCATGAAATAAACCTTTACTTGTTCCTTTGCAGACTACACATGCTGACGCAGCTACAGAACCTACTTGAACTATAGCAAAAAGATGTTCATAATACGCCTACCCAGTGAGACCTTCACAGAGCCGCAGGATGCTGCTCCAGTAGTATACTGTAGGTCGAGAATGCAGATTTGAAGAATGGTGCAGAGGCAGTGACACATGAACAGTACAATACTAAATTCTGCATTCTGCATGGACACTGCCCATGCAAAGAAAGGCAATTTATTTGAAGCGGTTTACGAACCAGGTTAAAAGTGACTGCTTTGGGAGAAAAAAATAGCAGAGCACAAGAAACAAAACTCTGAATATTTGCAGATAGTTTGTCATTTTTACTCTTTCACTTTTATACAAGTTAATTTTTAACACTGCACTCAAACTGAAAAAAGGCTCCTACAGAGAAGTACTGGCCTTCTCCATATGACGGGAAGACAGGGAAATTAATTTATTAATTAACTAGCTTCATAAATACTGTTTTTACTGTTTACTGGTTTGGAAACCCATGTCCAAATTAAATTTCAAAACAAGTCTGCTTATCGGGATGGTGTTATAATGGCAATGAATGAGGTGATTAATACAGGAACAGTTTCGACTGATTAATCAATCTGTCAGAGAAATGAAAGGAACCAATTCATTAGAGCAGAAGGGAAATCAATTCAACAGTTGAGTAGTTTCTTGTTTTAGTTTCTGTAGGTCATAATCAACTAAAACAAAGTTTTAGTTTGCTTGTTTTGAATTTTGAAGTTGGAAAGCTATAACAGGAAAAAAAAAAGAGAAATACATCCTCTAGTTAAGCTTGTTGAACCTGTCAAACATCAAAAACAATTCTATACACCACTACAGCACAGTATTTATTCCTGACAGTCATTTGAACTATCTTACCAAAAAACTATCCCAGTTCAGTTCGTAGCAGCTATTCCCTGAATGTTAAACAAATCCAAGGTGTAAAGTGAATCCACACATTTAGAAAAGCCATCTGAGCCATATCTGAGGATTGGAACCAAGTTACATTAAATATAAAAGAACAGTGGAAGGCCATAAGAGTAACACATTGCAGTCCTGTGAGCAAAGAAATCCTACAGTACATGACGAATGCGATTCTTGGACTGGACAGGACACCAATCTTAGAGCAGACTGACACAAACACACACTCACACCAGGACCAAGTTTTCCTAGCCAATTAACCTACCAGTATGTCTTTGGACTGTGTGATGAATGCGCATAACCCAGAGGAAACCCACACAAATCCACACAGATAGCAGCCCAGGACCAGAATTTGAACCAAGGTCCCCAGTGCTGTGAGGCAGCAATGCTAACTAACCTACTTTTCTCTAGTCCCTCCATATTCAAGACCATGACTGATCATAGCCACACATTTGGCTCCCCTGAGTTGCTACTCATGCATGAAAACACTAGTTAATCTCAGTACTGTTCCATGCTCAGAACCACTTAACATTAATCACACAAAGACCAGTTATTTCTGGTTAATGATCACTGTGCAATCCAAAATCCCAGTTAGGGGTTTTAAGAAAGTCATTTAAGTTACAAGTTAATATAGCTAATTTCAGTTCCTTCTTCCTTTTGTCGAGTCAGCTTATCACAGAATGTTAATTATTCTTCAAGCAAAGGCAAAAAACTGCAAAAAAATAAGTGTACTGAGAATTCTGTAGAGCAATTTTCTTTGCACCTTTTCAAGTGAAAGTAAAACTTGACTGCTGCAAGCTTGAAATGTAATTGAAAAATGTAAATGGGAGACCTCCTGGGAAAAACTAAGGTTGCTGCTGGAAGAGGTGTTAGTGGGGCCAGCAGGGGGCGCTCATCCTGCAGTCCATGTGGGTCCTAATGCCCCAGTATAGTGACGGGGACACTATACTGTAAACAGGTGCCATCCTTCAGATGAGATGTAAAACCGAGGTCCTGACTCTGTGGTCATTAAAAATCCCAGGGTGTTTCTCGAAAAGAGTAGGGGTGTCACCCCAGCATCCTGGCCAAATTTCCCCATTGGCCTTTACCAATCATGGCCTCCTAATAATCCCCATCTATGAATTGGCTACATTACTCTGCTCTCCTCCCCACTGATAGCTGATGTGTGGTGAGCGTTCTGGCGCACTATGGCTGCCGTCACATCATCCAGGTGGATGCTGCACATTAGTGGTGGTGGAGGGGAGTCCCCATTACCTGTAAAGCGCTTTGAGTGGAGTGTCCAGAAAAGTGCTATATAAGTGTAAGCAGTTATTATTATAATTATTATTACTTGGTTACAAGGCTTGTCACACTAGCAGTATGGCACTTTCACCTTCCTTTGCAATTTAGTGGAGTGAATTTCCTCACCCCTTTCCCATACATGGGGAAACTCAAATTAAGACTGCTACCTCTTAGTAAGCATCTCCTATTTTCTAAGATGTTCAGGTTACAATATGGAGTTATTCAAAGTTGAATACCTAGAATAACAAATCAGGCAGGTTCGCTTCAGGTACTCTTCTTCAGTCAAAAATCCACAGCGAGTAAATGATGCACATTTTATCAGTTCTGCTAAGCAGAGTGAGACTGCTTTGCATTCTTTATTGAGGGTGCCCAGACTAATTTCATATCATCAATCAATATTTTCCAGTAATCATCCCACATTTGTTTGCCTTTGCTCTCTTTCACACTCACTTAATTACACCAAGAGCTAAGCTCTCAGCTGATTCATTTATTTGCATTGTTAGGAAAACATTGTTAGGAGTAAAAAAAATACCAATAAAAAGTAAATCATACACTTCATTATGCAAATACAGATATTATAGATTCAAAGCTGGGGGAAAGTCTCTGGAAGTGCTCAGACTGCAACTTGCTCCTAATGACTCACGAATCAAGAAAACAGCTTTAACTTTGCAAATGGATGAAGTTTCAGGGAGAGGACTCCTCTCTGCTGAGTCTTGGCACAGCGAAGTGGATATTGAGTCATCACTAGTGGATGAAACGGAAACTTTGATGTCCTGGTATGAAGTCAACTACATTTCCAGGGAGTTTTTCCCTCACGCCTGAAAGTTAAAGATCAGGTTTGTAGAAATAAAGCAGTTTAGCAAGCAATAGCCCAAGAAAGTAACATTCACAATATTTCTGCTAAAAGGAAGGCAATACATAGGAAAAGTAAAAAGCATCCAATCTACAGTTTAATCATCCATTAGGGGTGTGCCAAGAGAATATTTAAAAAATAGGCTTTCCATTTAATGCAACAAAACTATATACATATTACAGCACCCCACTATAAACTATTTTTTTGGCCAAAAAACTCTCTGAACTGGTTTAAGTTTCTTTTCTGTTGAGGGTCTGTATCCAAATAGCAAGTGGTAATTTACTGAGTCAAATGGCAATTCACATTCCGTGAGCTATTCAGAAAATGCTTTCTCACATAGCTGAGATGTTTAGCTTTGTAATCTGCAGAAATAACCCTTCACTTACAATGACCATGCCTACACTTAAGTCTATTTTTAACAGTACAAAATTACTAATTTTTCCATAAGGTGTATATTACATGCTAAACACAACTGGAGCTGGATGAATTGTGCACCTCAAGGCTTTTTTCTAAATTAGTCAGGAATAATTAGTACTCGTCATTGAGGAAGTCCACATTACAGGTAGCGTAATCAGGTGTGATTGTCGCATGACTGTCTCTGGAGTTGGCCCACTCATCTTTATTGATGACGTAACCAGTGCTGGCAGCAGAATTAATTCTGAAATTTACAGAAACATGTCCGCGTACATAGAAGAAAATACAACTTCTTGGGCGATGCTTCATGCAGCATGACAATTACCAAAACAAAGACACAGCAACCAAGGCTCATCAGTGGATGCCAAAAATTATAATCTGTGTGTTTGATGGTGATGCATGGTAGGGGGTGTTTTTTAGGTACTAGAATTTCAGTAACAGAAGTGTGGCTTCTTAACTATTACAAGCAGAACTATTTCACCATGGCAAGTCTGTCTACCAAATCCATATTCAAATGACATGCCCACTAGTTAAATAACTGGGTCTTTCACAGGGACTAGTGTAAGATTATTTTTTTTTTAATTACCCAATAAAGTCCTTAATGGGTACAATGTATGTCTTTTAATCTTTTGTGGCTTATTGAAATAGGACTTGGAATACAGTTATCCAATGATGGTGAAAGTTCATGGCCATATACTGTAATCATCATATACATGATGATATACTGTAAAAATCAATTAGAATTGAAAATTTTATAGGAAAATGCAATGCTAAAATATTAATAAAAACTTGACTGGAAACCTGAAACTTCCCCTGACATATAACACAGAATAAAAATGTACATCACTTGTTTATCATTTGTAAACTGAAGAGAAACCAAGTGTCATTTGTTCAATAATGAACAAGAAAAAAAAAAGATTGCTTAGTTCGGTGGCCAAAAAAAAGGAACAATTAAAAAATAAATTGGTAATCCCAAAAGACAGAAAAACAAGATATGTTTTGAATAAGAATGATGTTCGATTCCTTGCTGGGGCTCTGATAAAGTGACTGAGCTGCTCCCTAAGTGAAAGACAGATGCCCTCATTTTCATGTCCTGCTCCACACCACACTTCAGACAAGACAGACAATGGCAAATGGGCTAAAGAACAGCCCTGTGTCTTAACGCATGGAGACAGCAACCGCTGTTACCACCACACTTCCTCACAGCCTTGACGTCTGTAATAAGGCAGTTGCTAACAAAAATCAGGTTCCTGCTGACTGATTCAGTGAACACAGGCCGAGACAAGCTATCTTCAATACTGATCAGCTCACCGACAGGGCTGGGTTCCTTTTACTTCCAGGAAATAAAAATGTAATAAAAAAAAACAGAGAGATTGTCCAGTTTTTAGCGTAAGGCACATGCCAATATTTCTCTCTTCCTTGAATGGTGCAAAAAAAAATTATGAAAAAATAAAGGGAAGAAAGAGGAGGAAGAGAAAACATTTGCAATTAATCACTACTTTCTGGCAGGCATTTGAGGTCTGCAAACAAAGGCAAGGGAGACATGAAGGTCCTGCCACAGCAAGGTTTTAATCTTTGTGATGGCTGTATTAACACACACATTCCATCTAGGCCAATTGGCAAAGCCAGAGGTCACACCAGTATATTTGCTAATGGACAGGGGTGAAACTCTGGCGTTTACAAATCTGCCAGGAGAAGCTTAAACAACAGCAACAACAGGCAACAGCTTGCATTTTATAGTTCCCCAGCAGCGCAGTCATTTCCTGATGGGCTCCATCAAAAGAGCACATTAGCCTATTGAAGACTGTACCCACAGCTGATCCCCACGTTCAGTAAGTGCCTGAAGCGAGATCCTCAAAAGTCGACAATGTCAGAGAAGTAGTACTATAAATGAGTATGTTTTTCCACAGACCTCCCTGCCATTTTCATTATAAACCGGATAATCCTTTTCTTTCTCCCTCTGCAAAAGGAGTCTAAAAGTGAATACCTAAACCTTGTATAATGTACAATTAATGTAAGGCTATTCAAAATCTAATACCCTATCATATAGAAAAAAACAATCACGAAAGCTTCCAAGCTGATCAGCAGAGATTACTGATATTTAATAATGGTAAATGTGGTTTGCAACTGAAACTGAGAAGAAGTCTGTTCTATTCAGCAGCCATATCACCCTGCAACTCACAACAGGCAACCCACTGAAGCTAAGATGGTGTGAGCCTGGTCAGTACCTGGATGGGAGACCTCCTGGGGAAAAACTAAGGTTGCTGCTGGAAGAGGTGTTAGTGGGGCCAGCAGGGGGCGCTCACCCTGCGGTCCATGTGGGTCCTAATGCCACAGTATAGTGAGGGGGACACTATACTGTAAACAGGTGCCGTCCTTCAGATGAGACGTAAAACCGAGGTCCTGACACTCTGTGGTCATTAAAAATCCCAGGGAGTTTCTCAAAAAGAGTAGGGGTGTAACCCCGGTGTCCTGGCCAAATTTCCCATTGGCCCTTACCAATCATGGCCTCCTAATAATCCCCATCTATGAATTGGCTTCATTACTCTGCTCTCCTCCCCACTAATAGCTGATGTGTGGTGAGCGTTCTGGCCCACTATGGCTGCCGTCACATCATCCAGGTGGATGCTGCACATTGGTGGTGGTGGAGGGGAATCCCCATTACCTGTAAAGCGCTTTGAGTGGAGTGTCCAGAAAAGCATTATATAAGTGTAAGCAATTGTTATTATAATTACTATTATTATTCGTACTGAACTCTCCGTTAGAGATTTAAGTGAAAATCTCTGGCCTAGGAAATAAAATGTTTAACCTGCACCAATATGAAGGGCTGCAGGTGGCACAGTATTCACCTCATGGCACTGTGTCCCTGGATCCAGTTCTAGACCTTGTGTGCTACCCGCATGTTATTCCCATGTTTACATGGGTTTCCTCCGGGAGCTCCAGTTTTCACCCAAAAACATGCTGGTAGTTAATTGGGAAATCTGGGAAAACTGTCCCTAAGTGTCAGTGTGTGATGTCTGTGTGTCTGTCATTGTATCCCTGCCCTGCTTTGCACCCACTGCTTTCCAGGAAAGGCTCCAGGATCTCCTTCAGCCCCGCAGAAGGACTGGATGAACTGGTTAGAAAATGGCCGGGTGGATGGATGGATTTTAAATCTTGAAATGCCTGGTGTCATTACTCAGTGCAGATACGTCTGTAATCATTTGTATATAGACATTAAGGTTCTTCTGCTTATTTCAGACCCTGCGTAATCTAGACCTTTTCATACAAAATCATTGTATTTCACAGATTTCAATATGGAATACCTTCTGCAATGCCCAAAATAAAATTCCGGCTCCGCAATTTAATTTGTAGTATAAAGGCAAAAATCAAAAATACATTTTGATCTTCACTTCCTAAACTTTACTACTAAAAAGTACATAAAGTTGAAAATAGACTATATTGGAAACTCAACTTAATGAGCAACCACATTTATTCTATTCTGTTTTTCCTTTTACTTTGTATTATTACTCTGTAATTAAAGGCACTCCTTTATATTTTAATCAGACTGCCACCAATTTCCAAGCACTAAACCCACAACTCAGCCATTTAATTACAGGGTTTTTAAGTTGCTTTTGACCATTCTTGTAAACTTTTTTTAGCTACGAGTTACGCATTTAAGTTAAATAAAATCCTTAACAGCCCAGGTCCTTGTGTCTTCCTGTCCCAGGCAATAAATATAGTCTCTTACGAGTCCTTCTTCAGTAGGTTATGAACGGCAATGTTATTGGTGGAATCTAATTACTTATAGAGTTGACTTGCCCCGTGCTGTGCTCTACATACTTAGGAGACAAATGAACATTCCTACAGACTCTCCAAACTCTGTCAGCTTGTCACTCACCCTTCAAAGTGTGACTGTTCAGCTGTGTTTGCTTTTCAGTCCTGCGCGTGTCCCTCCACAGTGTGGTTTAGGCAGCAGCTCTGGCAAAGGTCAGGTTAAGACAGCTCCATTTGTCTTTCTGGATCCCTATTAATGCTTCTGATCTTGTCAATCACAGCTGCCTAACCCCTCCAATTGCTCAGCCTACAGCCACAGTTTTTTATGTCTCCAAGGTTAAGATTATTATATAAATAATAGGTGCAACAAGAAAAAAAATAAAAGTATAAAAAGGCATATTGTGAATCAAGTGAGATGCTTTCATTAATTCGATCTGCTGAAAATACATTTATTAATATCTTCATGCAAGTAAAATTTGCATTGTTACAGAAAAGCTGATAAGCATCAAAGTTTTTCAGTAATGTTAAAAATTAACACTCATCAATAAGTGATAACAAAACAGGTACTGCAATGTTGAAAATTACAGTATTGTCTTTAAAATATCTTCAGTGAAATATATTTATTTTACTACAAATGTAGTAAAAAAAAGTAAAATGTAGCCACTCATGACATTTTTTAGTTAAACTGCATTAGGTAAACTGCACTATGTAATCAACATGAGTAAGCATATAACCAGATACAAAAGAAACACCAATACAGTAATAATAATAATAAATTGTTTACACTTGTATAGCGCTTTTCTGGACACTCCACTCAAAGCACTTTACAGGTAATGGGGACTCTCCTCCACTACCACCAATGTGCAGTAAATGTGTAGGACAATGTAGCTCTTCAGCTATGATCAGTTACAGTAAAAAACATCAACACGGGGAGGGAATAATGAAAGATGCTTAATTTGTTTAAAAATTTGTTTGTTTTAAAAACATTAAAAGCCAAATTGCAGTTTCCCCAAATGCATGTATCCCCTCAATGTGGTTCAAACACACCAGTGCAGTCCGTTGGAGAGCTACAGCACCACTTAACTACGAGCACAGTTACACACAAAGTATTCCCTAGTCTGCAGAGGATTCTTTCCGTTGTGCACTTTACATTAACATGCGAGCTTCAGGACTGTAAAAATACAGACAACAACAAATTGTGCCTTGAACCAGGAACATAACAGCACGCGTACTGATGGCTTGGGGTTTACAACATACTGCACAAAGAATATCGAGAAAGTCTTGCTGCAGCTGAAGACAGCAGTGTTTGGAAATACTACAGAAATTCAAATATGACAAAGCAGAAAAGCCATTCAGGCTTTCATTCATTCAGACTGGATACAAAACAGCTTCTTAATACAAGTCCCTTATCAAAGTGTTTTAAGGATTTTAGAAAATCAGCTTCTAAAAATGTAGCTTTATTCACTAAATTTTCAAAATGACTGGATTAAATTTTTGTCATTACCAGACAATGATTTAAGTGAAGGATAATCTTAAATGCAGAGCCAACTCTCTCTTTCCAACAGAAAGAAAGCTTACCTCATCGTATCTGATGAATGAGATAACCTTTGTTTTTGTTTCAATGCTGTCAGAGACTATGACTACCTGTAATTAAGATGTTTGATTTGACTTACTTTGCCTGAATCTATTTCTGAATGACCTAAACCAGCACCATAAAGCAACCCCCTTATAAGACCATTAAGCATTAAACAAATCTGCCAGTCTGTTTGAGATACTACTTTCAGATATTTAAATTTTTTACCACGCATAAAAACAGATCCTTACTGCAAAGAAATGGAAACCACAGAACCAGTCATTTTCTACCAGAGGGAATTAAGTTAGTTTTACACATGACTTAAAAGTAAAGCCTGTGCAAAACAAAGGCTCTGGACTCGCACTGCCCACACACAGGCTGATCTGAGCACACATGAGGTTCCTGAGAAAGGCTAGCTGAATAGGTGTGGCTTTGAAACCAGGAATGGATTATGTGGTCCGCTTGCACACATAAAAAGAACAAAAATAAGAAGATTAAAGTAGCATTCTGTATTATGATTAAATCCCTTTGATGGACACAAAATGGTTTTGTTTCAAAATCCTGTTTCAGAGGTCTACCAGAGACTGGACAGTCACGCTGATCACGTTATGCTTTTTCTGATCCATAGCTATAACAATGTACAGTGCTGGTTCTTTATGGCCACTGCAATGGAATAGTGCCTTTGAATGCCTTATGCTCCACAAGCCACATTCAGAATTTTCAGATGCAGCTCACAGTTCTTCTGCTGTTCATTTGACTTCTGAAAAGGTTGCACAGCACGTCTTCCAACATCAAAATTTCAACAGGCAATACAAATGCGAAATAACTCCTTAACCTTCATGGCACAGATAATTCTACAGCGGAGACCCTGTGACCTGCCCAATCACAGACAATCTGGCACATTGGCTCCATGTTTTTTTGGGGGGGTTTTCAAGGGAAAGCCACCCCTTAATATGGCTTTTTTCTAGGTTTGATTACAGAACATTAACATAAGGCTTAAAAATTCCATTTTTATTTTTATTTAAAAGACCTTTACTGAGCTCCTTTTCTCCAGCTTTCTAAATATCCTAATCTTGCGGAACAGTCAAAAATGAAAAAAACTGCAACTGTACACAACGGTTGTTTACATACAATACACATTACAATGTTTTTAACCCAGTAATGCACGAAAAAAATGTCATTATGTAACCCAATCATGTTGTATACTCTCCATCTAAGAAAACTCCTAACAGACCACTAAATGTGGCTTATTAGCATCTAATCCTGCCTACCATCTACCTGATAAAGAAGCATGGAGTATCATGATTATTTTCAGTCCATCTCTCAACATTAGTCAAAACAAGCACCTCTGACATAAAACAAATGACTAGAGAGAATGCTGGTTCTTGTTTTTAAAGATATTTTCTATCTGTCGATTTCAATTCCCCAGTCATTTTCAGCCCACCAATAAACAAGGCAGAGGCAGCACAGAACAGGGCTCATTTACAGCAGGCAGGGGGGGGGTTGAATGGAGATACATTTGTGAATTAGCAAGGAAGAAATCTTTGGCTTTGGGATATTGGCTTTCACTTGGGTATCATCCACCGGGCTGCGAGTACTGTAGGAGAGTACCGGACCTCTCAAACTGCAGGACATGTTTACGCAGAGGCATCCCCAAAGCCACACAGAATTCATGCTGTGCACTTTCAAATGTCCGTATCACACTTTGATTCTGATAGAAGAAAGCAATGCATAGTGCCCAGTACAGTGAGTGTTCATCTTGAGTAACCCTATGCCCATTAATTTAATTAGATGTCATAAACACCTGTATGGAAAAACACATCAGCACTAATTTGAGAAAATGTATTAGTGGTACAATGCAGGAACTCAACACAGAGCGTAGGTCTCTCAATAAAACAAAGAACAGAAAAAATACTTGATTGTTAAGTGATCAAACTCAACGTTTCACTTCTGTTCCTGTCAATCACAGAGGCAAGCTAATGACTATGCCTTTGACTTGGATGTACCTATGGGTAAAATGATCCCCTAAAACAACATTATGTGAGGGGATAACATCATATGTAGCAGATAGTCTGATTATTTATAGCACAGATGGTCATATACACTTACAGGAGTGCAGGATGTCAAATTACTTTGTGATGATTTGGTGCAGTTTACCAAAGTTATATTCTGAAACCGTAGCTACTGTGAGAAAATATGCTGTAAAAAAAGCTTGGCTGACAGGTTGAAAGGACAATACAAAATCATTTAAGTAGTTCTTCTAAATTTAAATCCTTTGTCTTTCATCTTTAATTATTTCACTTATGAATTACATACTCACTTTCTGCATTCAAAATAGAGATCTAAAATGAGGTGAACAGTATAATAAAGACCCTATTAAGTAAACAAAGCTGGGGAAAAAAAAACTAAAATTACGTTATTACTCTTGCTATTAGCGATATATGAGGATTAAAACCGAGTACGAGATTTGCTGACCTATTCCAGTACAACTCATCCATTACTCCGCAGAAATAGGGCACAAACTTGGACAGGGTGATGCAGGGTAAATGGTCCAGTCACTGGCTTGGATAGGTCAAACATAAAACAAGATGCCGCACATTTTTTCCCGAGAAACCCGAGGAACACCGCCGTGTTCCGGCAGCAACTGTCTCAACAAGCTCTTTAATGAGACGCCGATCGGACACACGGCAACAGGTGTCCTGTGCAAACGGCCACCTGCCCTGTCCTTTTGTTCACACGGCAGTATTTCTTAAACTCTTAATAAAGGCCACAGAGTAAAAAAAAAAAAGTTCCATATCGCCTTTAAAATTCAATAATTGCGTTTAATTAACAGACTTGTTAAACAACATTTCAAAACTCAAGGACCTACAGTACATTTAGGAATCCTTTCAGGCTGAATGGTACTATTCCGAATTACAGCGTACTGTGACAAACTCAATACACTGCAGTTTGGTTTGTATGCAACGTAAACCAGTCTTCCGTGCAGTATAAATCAGAAGCACGATTATGATTACATATAAACGATGATTTTTTGCCCCACAACCATATCAAAGTCAGAAGAGGCATGAGCTCAATTTAAAAGATAATTGTAAAGGAAACGCTCATAGTAACGTTTCAATACCGACGGCTGTTACAATGCCAAGACCTTTAAATACTATCAAATGTCACTTAGAAAGGGTTCGTGGGGTAAATTACAGGGTTAGCGTTATACACCAGCTGTTCACAACAGCCGCACCCGAACACACACTAATCTAACTTAAACCGCAAAACACCATAATTGAAAAGCATTTAATGGATAATCGGAATCAATTAGCTGCCGAAAGGACACACGCCTTCCCCCAACATGCAAGAACAACCGTAGACTCTCCTAATCCACAAATCAGCACATTTAAACCAAAAGTCTGTTTCCACTGCAATCACTGTAGTGCGACAAAAAAAGGGAATGAAAATCCAGTGTGCGTGTTTTTGTTGTCCTTGGCGTGCTTACGCTTTACAACTTCTGAAAACACGAAACTTCTCTCGGGCTTTCGGCGCTGATCGCACCAGCGCTTCACGGTCTGGGCTTGGATGTCCGGACCTCGCCGGCCGCGCGCCTCCTTGTTGCTCTTTCAGGGCGACTGCGGTTTCCATGGCAGCCGCAGGTCACCCCACCAGCGCTACTATTCCTGCACACTCGAGTGAACCCGCCGCAGATAATACCGGGCCGCCGCAATCAATCACTTCAAAACACAACTGCACGCCGAGCTCCATTTCAGTGGCCAGACACTATGGGGCACTATTTCCATAACGGCGAGTCCTGGGGCGCACACGCTTCACCGTAAAGCCGCTACATGCAATGCTGATGAGAGAAACCCTGCGCTACCTGCAGGCGAAACAACACCGAAATTGCGATGGTCTCTCGGCTTTTTGTTTAAAATGAAACGGAAGTAAAGTTCCTCCACCATCAAAACAAAAAGTGCGTTCGGTCTTCCCTCGTAGCATTTCATTTTCTGAAACAGCTGCGTTACAGTAAAGTCTACGAAAACGTGAACTTAATTCAGCTGCAGTTTTAAACGTGCTTTCAAAGCCGTTAAATCCAATTGTTATACAGGGTATGTACCATAACCATGCATTAAACGCTGAAGCTACAGCAACTTTTAAAAACAACTTTTCCGGATTGTATGACATCCTCAGTGAAACCGCTACACATCAGATCCTCGCTGTCACAAGTCAGAGCTGGTCAAAGTTATTTTCCCACCACTACATAACATGGTCCTTCCAAATTTACGTACCTCACATGAGCTTCAAAACTTACCCGTTAGGATGCAAATAATAAGCAAAAATATCGCATTCGTTCCCGGGAAAACCAGAGTAGTCCTGTGGCAATGAAATGACATTCTACCCGCCATGATTCCCAACTAACTCTCTCCCGAACTCTGGAGCCTCGCAGCCGCTCCATAAGGAGAGAGTCCCTGGACTGCACCACTGCCAGAGCGGGGGAGGACACTCGGGCTACAGAAACCGTTTATTAAACAAGCAGACTCAGCATCCCGCACTACATACTTTCATAGGCATTTGCACGTACGTTACTTTATTTGAAATATACATCTCTATGGAAAAGTGTATATATGGACGATTTACTTTGTGTCCTAGTTTGGTTTGCTTACATCCAATCGTACAGGCTCTTGAACTGCTCCTTCTGGAGATCAGGAAAAAGAAAAAATCTGAATAACGGGCGTGCACTCGGTGCGTGATATCTGATTTATTGCTGCTTCAATGACAATTGAGGGAAAGTGAAAGCGTCGTTGACTGATTTATTTTAAGTAATAGCATTACTTAGCAGTTGAGAAAACTCTTGTACAAAAAGCGGAACAGGGAAGAGCGCACGAAGTGTTTTTATTCAAACAGTCCGTGTCTCGAAAATGAGCACAACTTCGAAGCCTCTTCCATGCTGTTGGAACAGAGATAGGACCGCACCCCACGTTTAATAAAAAAAAAACATCTCAAAAGTCTTTAATTTCCTTACACTCAACATCTATCTCAACATGTTATTAAACTAATTACTGAGAGTGTTCTAAAACATGGTGTTGCATATATAATTGTTAAAATATAAAGCACAATTTGTGTTTTCAGGTGTATGGGCTGGATGATTCTAAAATAATGTATATCTAAGGCAGGTCAATGCTTGAAGTCATGAACAGAATTGATCATGGTACTGAAGTCAGTCTGAGAGGCATTGCAGCCAAACTACTCCTACCTTCAGGGAACTGGTGCCTGCTGGGGTGAAAATCAACACTGAGGAATGGGTTTTGTAACAATAGGACCTGTCAAAGACATCTAAAATCAAAAGCAGGCAGACAAAGTCAGCTACAGCCCTGCTCTAAGCCTAGCTGTAAATGCTCAGGGCAGCTGGTTTGGAGTATAGACTGTGCAGGAAGGGAAGTCCCAGAATTCCATGGTAACTTCTCTGGCGTTACACTGGAGCTGTATTCTTTTCATAGCAAAGGATTTTTTTGACCAAGGAGTTTTTCACCAGCTGTCATCTTTGCTTACTAAAACAGCAGTTGTCAGTAAACATGTCCAGGAGGCTGGTGCTCACAAATATCCTGGGCTGTTTAATTTGTGTTCTGCAGGCTCTTCATCATTCATTATTAACAAGCAGCACATCTTGGTGAAACAGCTGCCTGAACTGCCCCTCCCACCCAAGTACCTCCAGCAGCTTTCCTCTGGGGTACATTTTTTAGTGTTTGTGCCCACCTTTCCTTGTTTCAGAGGAACCACAACATGACGTTTCTTTCTCAGTCTTTAAAATCTATGTGTTCTAAATCAACTTGAGACAATTAGGATCTTTACACAGGTGGAGCCATAGACTTTACAAGTAGAAAAAATGAAATGTGACAAGTGAAGAGTGTTACCCTAAATCCAAAAAATGAAAATCACAAAACACTTACTGTAACTATAAGCTCCATCAGACAGTTCTGGTCTGTGGGAAGGCCAAGAGTTAGTATGCCACTGTTTCTGGAGTCTGTGCAAACTGAAGTCCATTACTCCTTATTCTCTTTTAACTTAATCCTTCTTTACCCAGTGTAACCTTTTGGAGTGGAAGTAATTATTTCTCTTTATTTTATGAAGACTGCCAAGCTTCATGTTTAAAGCAGAACATTCTGTTGCCAAAAGAAAGGCATAAAATTACATGGTAGTGTAGTGTATTGGTGTGTTATGAGGTCATTTTAATCTCCTATCCAGGGGAGAGTAAAATATTACCACCCCACTCAAAGCTACAGAAAATGGAATAGGATCCAACCTATCCGACCCTTTAGGATTATGTATTGTGATTCAACATAAGAATGTTAAAGAATCAAAATTAGAATAAAGGAAGATATTCAAAATGCAACCACTCTGGGGTGCACAGAACATGTGAACATATATATAGAATGATATTTTGAAATTCCAAATACTGCTAAATAATCTTAATGCACACTGAATTTCAGCATCCATACATTCATTATCTAACAGTTTAATCCAATTCAGGGTCACAAGGGGAGCCAGAGTCTATCCAGGTGCAAGGCAGGATACACCCTTGATGGGACACCCTCTTGGATAAAGCAGTAAGGTGGAAACAAATTGTAACAGACAAAATTGCTCTGGGCTGGGTCTTACTATTGAATGTCTTTGATTTCCTCCAAGCCATCCTCCATGAAATCCTAGATGAACTGAAAACCTGGGTCCATTCAGCAGTCTCTGATCAAAAGCTAAGCCCTTGTCAGCAGGTTTCTATTGGGTAGAAGAAGAAGGTTAACAGACCACTGGATTTTAAATCTGGGGCTGGCAGATGGCTTTAAGATTTAAATGACATCAGGGCTTTAGTCCCATAAACATACAATTATTATCCTCAGTCCCGACAAAGCGAACTAAGACTCAAAGGACAAAATGTGTTTTTCTCCAAATTGTCCGTGAAGTTCTAATGATGGTGAAGCATATGAAAACCAATAATAGGCGTATATTCATGCTAGGTTTTAATACCATAGTGTTTTTTTTTCCTGGTTTTACACATCAAATGAATACACAGGATTCTGCATAAGCAATGAATCAACTGGTCTGAATTGGTAGATATAAGCTGTAAGTGATCTGTAAGTGATCTACAAGTGCTGTGCAAGTTAATGTATCCTCAAATAGGATACTTCTTGCCATCCATGTAACAATGAAGAACAGGCTTGGCTGACCCCCCACCTACTCATGGTGAAAATGTTTAAATGGGGTGAGGCCAACTGTCCAGCAAATTTTCAAAGTAAATACGTCCTTGAAGTTATTGATGCCTTAAGGGTTTTACTGCCAATCTGTTACAAAAGGCCAGCAGGAAGGCTGTATTGCCTCCCCTGGCTCACATTGCTGAAAGGGATCACTGGGGTTACCCACAGTTCCACACTGTCCCTCTGTGTGATAACCTTTGCAGTGTCACAGAGATGGAGAGGAGAACCATAATGGCCACTGCTGCCATCTCAGTAAAAAAATAAAATAGCCACAGTAAGGAAAAAAGGAATCTCACCTTCCCACAGCCAGACAAAAGGAATGTGTTACATGGATAAACAGGCAAGGAAGAGTTTAAACAAGCTGTTGTCTAAGACTGTTGTGTTTCCCTCTGTTTCTCTGTGTACACTAATATGAATACAACAAAAAATACCATGGAAACAGCAACAACAACAAAAGCAGCTAAAGCAACATACATAGACAGCGTCCATCTCCTCCTGCATATATCTTGTGACAGTTTATAAGGAAAGAATGTAATCCCCAAACTCCTGTCTTCAGAGTGATTACAGAATAGAGAAGTACTGTAGGTGCAGCTCCATTGTAAAAGCAATGTTGTTTTGGTAAAGCTAAATCAGTCATAAAGAAAGACTTTTAATCACCATTGAAAACTGTCCAGGACAAGTGAAATCTTATACCTACTTGTCATTTTCTATATATTTTTGGACTAAAAATGCACACACATGAAAAAAAATAACATTACATGTATAAAAAATAATTTAAGAAGATTTTTAATAAATTGTTATGGGTATCAGTTAACTACACTTTGGACAAATCACAGAGATTTAACTGCACATATGTTAAACCCTTCTCTTAATTCTATACAAGACTGTATAGAATACGTGGTGAACCTTAGAAAATCACACAAACTGCTGAGTAATTAGTTACCTAGCTACCTACTAACACATACAGTAAGAGTATTTAATTGTATGTGTTGAGCAACAGGTAGACTGATCATGTTTGAGGTTGTTGTGAAAGTCCTTTATGCTAATATTTGTATTATTCAAATCCAAGATTATTTTTTTAATAAACATCACATTGTTTTTAAGTGGTAAAATTATTAGTAATGTTATTTTTTTTAGTGTCATAATAAAACTAATAACTAGTAACTCATCTATTTAGTCAGAATTTAAAATAAATTTGTGAATACTCTGTTTCTAAATTTTTGTATTTATTTGTGGCACATAATAAATAATAAAATACGCAACACATTATGAATAAATACACAAGACACATTTTCTGCTGTGCAGCAAAGATTTTTAGGACACTTTTCATCAGTTTAATTTTTCTCAAAGGGACTTGCTAATTTTTAACTGAATATCAGCGTTAATTCTTTTCTTTAGCTAATCCACAGCCTTCCTCCCACAAAACAAGCTAATCCACACAAGCCAATCTGTGCAATGAGCAGTGTTTGTCAAGAGTGCTTTTGGAATTTAATTGGGACATTTAGGTATTAAATGATTTAATCCAAGTGTGCAACAATTGAGCAAGGAACCTCGTAGTATCTTCGCATTGGAGGTTAATATCAACAAGATCTTCACAAGATGCTACAATGTGAATGACAAGGAAAGCCCCTGAATTATCCCTCCTTTAAATGAAGAAATCCTTTCCTCTTATATAGTTGTTAGCAAGTGCTCTGAGAGACCATTTTGTTATATTCAAAGCTTCCTTTTTTGTGAGGCTGATTTATCTAAATATTCAATCACAAAAACAAATATAAAACAGCATTTTCGAGCTGCTGTCTAATTTGGCCTTACTGTATAAACAGGACCACATTTTTGATAAGCAGAACATTTGGCCCTTTTCTCTCAATGAATGGGCATGTTAACACAAAACAAGTTTTAACGAGTGCCATCAGGCAGAAAACATGGTTGCAATTTACAGGGAGGATGAGCAAAAACTATGAACCAGTCATCTGGGTTTCACTGAAGTGGGAAACAAGTGAAGTAAAATGATGTGGAGGGTGTAGCAGGTGTGCACAGTATTCACGACCTGGTGCTGGATTCCTCACTAACGTACCGTGTCAGTACTCAAACTGCAACAGCCAAGAGTCTTCATATATATATACTGTAGCGCCTTTAAAAGCAATAGTCTCAAAGGGCTTAATATTCTGATTTGCTCAAATTAGGAATTCAGAGACTAAATTAAAATGAAAATAATTCTTCTTCATCTCAACCTTATCTTACCTATGGTGGAGTCAGAATCATTTCAGAGCTACCCTAGAGATGGAGGAACAATGACAAAATGGCCTCAGTCCTGCTCTGAACTCACCCATATAGCTGATTGGTGTGTATTTGTCAGGATTGATGAAACCACATGGGGAGAAACTCCAAACTCCACACAAAAGGCACCTTGACCTAGAATCAAACTCATGACCTCCAAGGCTGCAGTACTAGCTGTCCCACCACTGCCCTGTCTCCATGCATTTGTATACCTCTTTTCATTCCATAGGATAGCAAACCACTTTACATACTGTATAGGATGGGACCTACTTCACCCACCACTGATGTGCAGTACAGTACCTACCTGGGTGAAGCAGTCTGCACCAAAAGCTTAATGGAAGCAGAACTCCAGGTACAGAGGTGAGAAATTGTTGCACCAATTGAATAAAGGAGAAATATCAAAGGGGACAGACTGTGTAAACTGAATTTAAATGCCCCTCTCTGATTATACTAACCCAATGGTGTCCTCTTACATGGTTCATATTTTAAAGTCATTTACAGAATGAGAGATCAAAGACCTAATTTCTTCTGCTTGGAAAATATAACATTGAATGTTTCTAATTTGGGTCACATCTCATCAGTGATAGACTTTCATTATACAACACATACAGTATATATTTTTATTCATATCACCAGTGTGTACAAATTTGTACATTCATGTTCTACATACATTAGCAATGTCTAGAGTTCTGAGGGTTCTTCCAGGCTACTCCTGATAAAAGACTAATATGCTTCCTGTAGAAAATTGTTTGTTTAGGGCAAGACTGCAATGCAGCTTGAAAGACATCCCACACCCCTTAAAGGGAAATGTAGACAGATAATAAAAAAATAGCCTGGTTACAATGCCTCATATTATTAAACTGTAGTATGAGACCATACAAGTCATGGTTGGGTTTCACAGTACTATGTACACAACTTGATAACCCACCAGTGACCCAAGCTGTTGACCCTTTTCATGTTTTAAAACCAAAGAGAGCACCTGTGAGCCATCAAGGCTTACAGTCTCACCACCGCTGGCTTTGTATCTGTCATCAGGAGAGATTCCTAGGAGTTTCACTCCCCCCAACAAACCAGTTCTGCCATCACAGGCATTAGTGTTGGATTTCCACACACAACCTCGCCCCTGACAAGCTTTTTCTGCTACTCAGCAAGTGTCCCACAATCCATCTTGGCCTCCTTAGGTCACCAGGAGCTTTGGAAGTTAATATTTGGCACCATTTTGACACACAGTATTTAGACACTGAGGGCGACCAGCATTTTAGCAGCTTAAATGCACAGAAAATAGGTAGTGTGTTAGAAGCAAACTCTGAATGCTGAATGCTGATACCAAAAAAGGAGAAGAATTAACATAGGCAATAAATGACCAAATCACTTTATGGAGGCAAAATCACAGGCATCTTTCAAAGCTTAGCTGAAGGCTACGATGAAAGCCCACAGTATACAGAAAGATGACGAGCTGTTATTAACTGTATGGTTGTACTTGATCATGTTTTTCATTTTGTTCTTACTTTTGATTTTGTGAGTCACATTTAGTAAAAGGAAAGGAATATAAGCAAAGTTTTATGTCAACACTCTATAATGAGCCATTGTGTGTCCTATAATCAATACTTTATTTTTTAATTGAGCTCAGTGTTTCAATCCGGTATGACACATCTATTCATTATGTAATATTTAGAGCGGTTCACCACTCCCGCTGGGATCCTGCCCACTGCAGGAACCCCAAGTCCTGAAAAATTTATCATACTGCCACAGAGTGACTCCACAGTAGTCCAGACTCACAACGATTACAGTTTAACTTTACTTCTGCTTTGCCCCATTTTCAGAACCACAGTCTTATTAATTTGTGCCTTAGTCTGAGACAGGAATCTATTTCTGTTTCATGGCAGAGAACCATGAAATGTTATAGAGGACTCGTTACATATTAATTGCATAACACAAAGTGGAAAGGTATTATAAGATCTGTTACATGCACTGAGCAGTGTGTGGTGTTGATGCAATTCATTATTATCATAAGAAGAGTTTATTTTATTTTTAGAAACCTAGCAACACCATTCTCCTCACATTTTGCCAAATAACTTGTATATCCATTGGAAAAAAGACTTGACCTGTCCATATTCACTAGGACACTGTGCTCCTAGCTCTGCTGCCCCATCAGACCAAATGGGCATCAGAAGAAAAGAGATATGCCAGTGGACGGCCTCCCACATTGCCAAAGCTGTTTTTCAAAGTTCTTTAAGTGCTGTGTGTCTGTATGGAATCTATAGTTTTATTTTTCCTATGCATCTCCAAGGGCAGTCTAAGAGGTGCCATTAGTGGTTCACACCACACCCTCACTAAATTTGTTTGTTTTTGCATGGTCTTTCACTCCTTCACACAGCTTTGAAATGTATATTTTTATTACATCCCTCAATGTTTTTTTTTTCTTGGATTCCTCTCTGATCCCTACCAGTCCATCTGCCCAAGAGAGTGCCAGACACCACTGGAACAGACACAGACTATCCACAAAAACAGTGCCAGCTGCCACAGACCTTCAGCCATTAATCCTCAAAATGGGCTTCAGTTAATTGCAAGCAATTAGGAGTCCTGTATGACACATTAGTATGGCTTCACCCGGTCTAACGCAGGTAGTACATTATCAGAGGTCACCAGTGCTGCGATAAAAGGATTTAAATCAAATATTCAGAATATGATGAATATTCAGAGGCTCTGAGAAGAAAAGACCTGGTAGCTATAAAAATGTTACATACAGTACTTCTTTCTCACCTTCCCATAATGCATGGAGCAGTTCTTTCAGTCCTTATGTATAATTGTTATATAAACAATGCAGAATTTTATAAAGTTGGGTCACAGTTCTACAATATTCAGCTTGTCGGATTTAGAAATGGATCAACATAATCATGAAAACAAATGCTCTCAATTCTACATCATATACACAATTTCAATGAAATGCTTTGTAAGACCTCAACTGCTCTCCCACAGTAGTGTAGTTGTTCAAAGTTGGTAAAGCCACTTGAAAGCTAATATTTCCTATTAAGCAGTTTTCTAAAAGCATGTTTTTTATGGTTTAGACAGTCCTGTGATGATGCTATAGCCTCAATAATTTATTTCATATCCATTTTCAAGTCATGCAGACAGATGTGATCTGAAAATGAAAATTAAGTTCCTAAAGATGAGCCTTTCTTATGTGTTGTCTCCTCTCTCTGATTTGAAGAAGATGGTGTTACAATTGTGTTTCTTGTTTTTGGCAACATTGGTTAGATATAGTACAACAGGGGACTATTAATGTGTTTTTATCATGAAGCGGAGAGGGACAAAAGGAACATCCCCAAGAAATCACTAGACAGTTGTGTTGTGTGGGTGCTACATACTAGAGGTGCTCCTTTAGCTCTATGTTGAATAAAGAGTTCAAATGGATGACACACATCATGTCTGTTTTGGTCATAACATTTGGTGACAACAATGGTTGAAATCTATATATCCCTTCCACCTCCATTCCTACATGTTCCAGACAAGTGTTGGCAGAGCCTCTGGGTTCAGGCGTTCAAGTTATACTTATTGGCACTGGGTCAGCTAGCATAACCAAGCCCAGTGGGCCCTTCTCTTTCAGTACCAGAAATGACAGAGGACAACATATTTTGTGAATATCGTGATTGGCACATGACTCCTTCACAGTGGCTGTCACTTTCTTGACTCCTGACCTCAGCCCCCTGCTATAGCTGCTTTCTCCTGGTTGTACATGACCTTCATTTAAAGTGGCTTGAAGTTCTGCAAAAGGAAGCTGCAAAAGAAATTCAGAAGGACTTAGGCCACAGAACCGGACCACCACTTTGCCCTTTCAGTCCAGCTATAGAACAGAGCAATTATTTGGCGGATTGCAAAATTTTAACAAGTTCTGAATGTTTCACACAGATAACAGAAAAGATCAATCAGAACAGTAGTGGAAATGAGCTGGAATAACCCAGAACTTCATAATGATAATGAAAATTTGAACCTGACTGATTTCCAGAAGAAATCAATGTCAAGTACTCATCCTTATTTACTGTATGTATTGCACCTTTTCGATATACTGTATGGACTTTAATTTAGTGTAAAGTTTCTACTGTAAGCAGACTGCCAATAGGAGACTCTGACACCTGTCTCACCTGAGCTGGAGCTGCAGTTAGGGGTTAGGTTTGAGATGCAGAAGTTCGGGGAATCTGCAGTTTTGCTGATCTGCAAATTAGCAAGAGTGAATCATGGTAACTATACAGCAAACCTGGATGTATGAGTTCTGTCGATTATTAATATATATAGGGTTTGATTTAGAACGCTACATAGTAGTGCTGATGGGAGTTGGACAGGGGATTTTCTGGAATGGACCGTGTTAACGGTTTTACAATAACATGATTTGACTGAATTTATTTTGTATTGGCTGTTTCCTTTATATTGCGAAACACAACAACAAAACTGTTTGTCTTTATCATCTCTGAACGTAGTAGTTTGGAAAAGGAGTCGTTTTCCTGAAACGCAATGTCAGCCGAAAGTGTACCAACTCAGCAAGCCGCTGTTATTAAACAACAAACTGAATTTACCCTCAAGGCAAGAGATTTTGTATTCAACTATTTATTATGTGTAAATGAGATAAGTGCAGGCACGGATGAATAACAGAACCAAGTCTGTTCTTTGCTTTCTTCGCAGAGAGTGCTGTGTTGTTGCTTTGAGTAATGGCTTAGTAGTGTGATCTCTCCTGTGGTTCCTGCTAAGTGAATTGTAAAGTGATCTCCTGAAAATGGGCATTATTACTTTTTAAATGTTTAGTGCAGGGGATTTTTTAATTATCAGTGAGCAATGCTTCATTGTTTAAATTAAGATTTATAATCCTAGGGGTTAAACTGTTATACAGTTCTATGTTCAGGTGCTATTCTTTTGTTTAACTGAATGAAATCATTCATTTTCTACTGGAGTTTAATCTGGGGGAGCATTCGTTTTCACAATGTATACCAATCTATAACTTTCCATTAATATTACTTATAATGTTAGTAATATTATTATTATTAAATACTGGTAGGTTAATTGGCTTCTGGGAAAATTGACCCTGGTGTGAGTTTGTGCATGTTTGTGCGTGTCTGCCCAGCGATGGATCGGATGTCAGTCCATGGTGTATCCTACCTTGCGTCTGTTGCTTACTGGGATAAGCTCCAGCTCCCCTGCAACTCTGAATTGGATGAAGTGGTTAGAAGATGAATGGATGCATGGATTATCAATTGTAACATTTATTTTAGATTATTGGAGCTGCAGGGGCAATATGGCTGTTCCAGTCTCTTTGCATCATATTGTGTATAATAACGATTATCATAGACTAAATGAGCCCGGATTGAGTTCCAACATGAAAAAAATGGGAGAGACAAAACAAATGTAGATTATTTCTGTTACTAGGAAGTACTGTTAGTATAAAGAAAAAAAGATTGTCTCCATTTGTGCTTTTCTTGTCTGTATCACTGGATTGAAAAATAAATATTGAAGACATTCAATTTTACTGTTTTAAAAATATATTTTGCTCTCAATTAATCTCTTTACATGTGATGTAATATCTGATTTGCAAAAAATTAAATTTGAACTTATGTTGACTCTTACATAATGTATTGTATATACTGTATATATATTTGACCAGAGTGTGTGGCTGTACAAACTGTTTCGTATTCCTGTTAAAGATCTCATGGAAGGGACATATTTTGATTAATATGAAACAAGTACTGGGAGGCACAGTGACACGGGTGTAAGCACATTGCCCCACAGGGGCTCTGGGTTCAGTTCTGGACCTGGGGTGCTCTCTGTGTGGAGCTTGTATGTTCTCCCGATGTTTGTGTGGGTTTCCTCAAGGTGCTCCGGTTTCCTCCCACAGTCCAAAGACTTACTGTTAGGTGAACTGACTTCTGTGAAAACTGGCCTTGGTGTGTGTGTGCGTTTTTATCTGTGTATCTGCGCTGTGATGGACAGGTGCCCTGTCTCAGGTGTATACTGTATCTCCTTGCACCCATTGCTTGCCAGGATAGGCTCTGGCATGCCTGCAACCCTGTAGTGGATAAAGTGGTTAGAAAATGGGTTGATGAGGGATGGAACAGTATTTTGTTTATGTTTATTGATTTTTTTTGCAAATACATACAGTACAAATCTGCATACATATAATTCAGCAGGACCAAAGTTTGACATCTTGTCTAAAAGACTATCCCACATAGAGCACTATGTTCCAAGTCATGATACTGGGCTTTCATTTAGAGATTGCGGTCAAGAGGGAATAGTGCTTCCCATTAGTCCAACAACACCACTTACATATATACTACAAATATTCTACACAAATACCACAACATGATGAGAAACTGAGTTGTGTAGTTGAGTGAGAGGTTAGCTTTTCATCCAATTCCTGTGTCATTGTGACTTGATGTGTCCGAGTGAGAAACTTAAGTCACACAACTGGACAGGATGGTACTGCAGATGGCGACATTTGTATATTTCTGCAGTTCTATAAACTGAACTTCAGAATGTGCAAAAAGCAAACAAAACAGTATCTAATAAACAAATGATTAACAATATGTGAATGTTGACATTGCTAAACTCAACACCCACTGAGAGCAGCAGTATTGAGCAATGATGTACTAAACACAATTTGGTACCAATTTATGGGACTGTCCAAATCCAGCAATGAGTGGCCACCAAGTGAGTGATAGATTCCTTCTGCAAGAGAACAGTTTGTGTGGTAAGGCTGTTTATTGACATCCCATAGCCCTTTCGTCTTCTTACCGCTCCAGTGTGTATGTTAAAATTTGGCAGCATTGTGTCTCTGGCACAGACCCTCTGACCTAACCTGTAGCACAAAACTGTTTCTTGTCTGGAGTATTTAGTTTTATAGCCTTTCTCAGTGGAGCATAATTAAAGCCAGCATTCCTCAGAGGTCACACTGGAATCCCCTGCTGTTCCCTCTGGCTGTGAAAGCCCCACTGTCTCTGATCCTAGCGAAAGCCATTCTCCTTCTCACCCCTCTTTCCTTTATTTACTATGGACCTGATCTCACTTAATTAGGTCCAAGTTTATGAATATGGTTGAAGGCAACAGTTCAAGCTGTGTGCCAAGAAAAATGAAAATCAAGAAACTTACAAGGATGGACCCTAATGTTGCTTAAACGACAAAAGCACAGTATTTCAGCTGGAGTTGTAATTGAGTTCTGCAGGTACACCAAAGAGGATACCAAACATAATTCAACAATGGCATAATTTTCTGCCCACCAAAAAACACTGGGACAAAGTGAAGCCAAACTCGAGTGTCCTCTGATATTCAAAATCTGACTACATGCTGATATTTGTTTTATTGTAAAATTAGTAGCTACTGTACCTGCAAAACACAAATCCTGAGTAAGGAGCCCAACAATGTGGCTTTGATGCTGGAGTACACTCAATATTGGCTACAAAGAGCTGCAGGAGCAATTAACCCTGATACTTCTTTGTACATAGGCCCAGGCTTTTCCAGACACATACTTCCGTTAATTTGTTTTTCCCATAGTGTCGTTATAGTGCCATTTAATGCACAAGCATAAAAAAATAAGTTTAAACATGTCTGAAAATCTCAAATAATAATTACTGTTGATGACTGGAATAAAAACAGCATACATGAGCCAGGATGTGAACAGAGCAGCACCAGAATTACTTAGTGAAGGAGGGAAATTAGAAAAAAGTAATTGTTTAGCTGTAGAGTCATTGTTATTAAAAGCATAATAACAGACACAGGAAAACTGACAAAAATATCTGTGGAATTAAAAAATCTATTGAAAAGAGAGTGAGTGAGTAGGAAGACACGAATCTGCATGACTCAAACACTGTTATGACTGCTGTGAACCTTTCCTCAGAAGTATAATTTAGTAGCATTTATATATTCAGTGTACTTTCTAATGCAAAGCAGAATAGGAGGGCAATTTACTTTTTCTGAGAAACAAGAAACCAGGAGGGCCAAAATACAACATCTTGGCTTGAAATAAGAAAATGAAAAAATACATACTGCTTGCCTAAATGTTTGGTGTTGTGAAGGTGCATTATCTAACTGCTTACTCACTGGCAGACAGTAGACAGACTTTTGCTATAGAATCGCAGAATTTTTCTAGTCTTATTTTGTATTTCAAGTTTCAACTGAAATTTTGTTTTGCAATTTGTGTTTCTTTAAGTTTCAACAACTGTACTCTTGTTTCAACAAATGTTTCAATACATGTACTCTTCTGCAATGATAAAGGGTTAAAGGTTAAGGGGTGAGGGTTAGGATAAAGGGTTAACTTCAGCACTATTGCTTTTGAAAACGGAGAACAGGATACCCCTATACATGACACATAGCACTGACATGTACAGTAGGATTGCAAGAAAGTATCTGTAATTCCCTGTATTTTGACAGACTCTTTTGATGCCCTGTCATTAAGATAATATGTGCAGCCCACAGTCCACAGTCTAGTATACCTGATTCCAGCACCAGATGTGTCATCTGGGCATTGACTTGTTTGGTGTGTTCATGGTCCCAGTAATGAACTTTCCTGCAGCAAATTCCTTTTTTGCCACCCTGTTCGCTCTTTGTTACTTTCTGCTGCCACTGTCACCGTCACTGTCTCTCAAACTATGACTCCTGCTGTCACGCCCTCTGCAGCCAGAGGGCGCTCCTTCTCTGTCCTGTCCCTAGTTTCCGGTCTGCTGTCCTTCCTGTCCCTCTCTTTCCCTTGGGCTATATATTTCCGGGTCTTGCACTCTGTCCTCGCTCAGCATTGATGTTCGGATGTCCTGAGACCCGCCTAGCACCAGGGCGCCCCACGTCCGCTCCCTGAGGGCATAGGTTTCTATACGGCATTCCTGAACTCTTTGCACTAATGAGCCCGGGCCTTTTTCCCGTCTCGCCGCTACGCATATGGGTCTTTTTCCGCTCTCCTGCTCCCCACGGTTAGTCCCTTTGGACGTCCGTGACACCTGCGCCACGAGACTGCTTTCCAGGTGGTTCTTCTCTCTGTGTCTGTCACTCAAATCTCAACATAGGCAACTTATTGAGGTAAACCACCTCCCTCTCAACCACTGCCTCTCTCTAGCCATTTGTTTTAAAAAGGCGGGGGGGGGTTGAAAATTCACTTCAGGTGTAATCAGTTCTCTGCTCATTACAAACCAGGGGATAGCTCAGTGGAGTCTTTTGTGGAAGAGATGTAAAGAATAATGTGCTAATGTTTAAAAAATGTCATTAAATGGTGTCAACAGGGAGAAAGAAATCTGGTCTACTCTGCTCAGCCTGTTACCACCAGGACCATCACCAGTCAGCAGTTGGAAAATCAATGGATGAATGGATAAAACCACTTAGACATTGCTACAGCTCTTTGACACCTGTGGCATTAAATCTGGCAGCAATACCTCCCTTCTCCCTGAACATGGTTTTAAGACCATCCAACATCTGGGTTTCCCAGGCCAACTCCCCAAATCTGGTGACTGCTGTGGATCATTCTCACTCCACCTGGACTTTCAGTTGCTCCAATCTAAATTGAACTCGTAATCTAATTGGACTATTTATTTGCTTTTTATGTTCCTAAATTGATTACATGGAGCGTTAATTAAAAGAACATTTTATAGTCAATCCCTTTCACTTATACAACAGCTCTTTTGTATGTCTGTATGTCAAGACATAGAGTCAACAATTATTTTGCAGTACAGTAAGATGAAACTTAAAGCAAATAAGCCTGATGCCTTCCCATATTTGAGCGATTATATAGCCTGATCAGGGATTGGTGTTAATTTCAGTGATCTTTAAAATACTGCATTTCTGATTTTTTTATGCATTTGGCAGTCCAGGCCTGAGCTGCAAGAATGTCAGGATGGCTGTTTTATTTTAACTCATGTTTATTTTGTTTGAAAGTTTGCAAGCTCCAGGTGTGTGAAGCCAAACGTTACTCCCGGGGCTGTGTTTCTGAACAGTAGTGAGAGACAGGATTTTCCCTAGCTTCTCCATTGGAAATTATTCACAAGCAAAATAATATCTAGTTATTTTCTTTTCCTAATTAATCATTTTGAGACCATATAAATAGAAACATACATCACAAATGCAAATGTAAACATGCATATTTTGGATTGGAGACAGAAAGCATTTCTTTCTACAGGGAACTGTTTGGGTATAGGAAGAAACAGTCCAAATCATGAGCTCATTTATTAGGATTCTTCTAAAAGCTATTTGACAATATTCTCAGACAAACTACAAAAAGCAAATAGATATCTAGACAGAAGTACCCCCATCTCACTTTTTTTCAATGTTGATTATGCCTCCTATTTAATTAAATCGCATTTTTAATTTTAGGATGCTTTTAAGTGTGGCTGAGTTCTGTTAATACAAACACAGCATTGAAAGCCAAAAACATTTTATGCAGACAGCATTCTGCTGAACTTTGGAAAGTACAACACTGCAGATGCAGTGTGTACTCATTACTGTTGATGCGAGGAGAGGAATAAGTATTATGGGACAAGAATGCTTGCAGATCAGTGAGGAAAATAACATACAGACCAAATTCCTGGTCATCATGGCAAAGATTTTCAGAACTTTCAACTACACTTCAACAAGACAATTAACACCTGTGTTAATGACACAGTTATTGTGTTTCAAACAGTATCTTGTCTATATCCATCCCTCCCAAGAAAAAAAATGTGGATGTCTGTAGATTGCAAAATGCAAACACACATCTATATATACAGTATATACTGTATAGGATTTCTGCAAAAACTGGTTCAGTGAACCAGTATGAATCTGAGAGTTGTAATGTAATATTTCACCATTTAATGATATAAAGCTGTTTTTTCAATTAATAAATATTAATTGTTAAATAAAGTGTCAAGACAACAAATTTTTAAAATCTAAATATATGAGAAAATGAAAATAATTATCTTGTTTTTCAAGCACTTGAGGCTCAACTGGCAGAGCTCCTATCTCAAGTACTAGTTGAGCCTCTGACATTCAGGTGCCATGGGTTTGAGACAGGACCTTTTCCCAGTTAATAACTGGCAGAGGAGTCTCTCAGCTCTAGGTGACACTCTGACACTCTGCACCCTGCACAGTCCCAGGCGTGTTGTTGTGGGTGCAACCCTCCTCCGTGTGGCGCTGGAGCTCCTGCACTTGGCTGCATAGGCTCTGATGCAATAAAAGATGACTAGATTGAAGTGGGTCAGTGAATTCACTTCTTTCTGTGAGCCCCACAGTTAGTGATTTCAAACAAAGTGGGTACTGCAAAAAAGTGGCTATTCCAAATTTAGAAACTGGTTATCACCACAATTTTTTAAAACATGAATAATTCATAGTTATAGAACTGAATTGCACCTATGCATAATGTCAAAAATCCTGTGCATTCCTGCACTTTTGGACAGGCTTGCTAAGGAATAACCCAATTAATTGTCTGAATGGTTAGTCTGGTTAGTTTTGGTTCAGTAGACCCATCAGTTTCCACACACCACAGTGTTAAGACCTCTTTCTATTCATGATATTGACTCAACAGCACCAGTAATTTCAAACTATTTCACTTCCACTTCTTTCAGTATGTTTTTTTTTTTATTAAAAGGTGTGTAATGGCTAGGCTTTTATTCTTAAATTTAATTTTAAAAGGCCCAAGTATGAGGTTATCACATTGGCTATGGCTATATTGACTGTCAATAACTAGAAATTATACGGTATGTTCTGTCTTTTGTTTTTCTTTTTGCCTTTTTTAACCTAGAGTCTTGGGGTTACCAATGAATTTCAATTTAATTAGCTTTATTGCTTGACTAATGAATTACAATGCCAAAAAATAACAATTAGCAAAATCCTATATTTACATACATTTACAACAATACTTTGATCATTTTGGCATTATAATTTGAGAGCTCACTTCTGATCTTTGAGGTTGAGCTGCTAAGTTAGTCTGCACTTGGGGAGACATCACAGGACAATCAGATTCAAAGGTTCGGAGTGGTGTTGGTGGACAGAGGATGGTAGGTCTCTCCGACTCTCTCTGTCATTTCTCCATCTTGATCAGAAATTCCAAGACTGGATGACTCAACCATGGTAATGCTAGTGACTGGTAAACAGGGACTGGTCACTCGGTGGTCAAAAACATTTCCTGATTGTGAATTTTAATTATTGCAGTAGCTCATACTGTATTTCATACAAAATTTGTTTCTTCCAGTTTTACTGCATTTTCCAAAAAATACTCACATTTCACTTCATTGATCATTAAACTTCTCTGGAAATTCACACAACTTTACAATACAATTGACACATAAACTGTAAAAGTCATGCTAATAAAAGTAAATTTTAGTTAGCAATGGACATACTGTATAGCACTTGCAGGAAGGGGAGTGTTAACTGCATTGTCACGACTGAATCTCAAACAGGCTTTAAGAACGGCCTGGTTCAGCCTTCCTCCCTGTAGGAAATTAAAGGCTGTTTTGTGCTTCAGCCTCATTCCCTAGGTCTCCCTTGAAAAAGGCATCTTTTTCTCAATGGGACATCGTGGTTAAATAAGATTTAAAAATGTGAAACAACTGACATGAAAATCTCCATTTAGCGAGTGTTTCCACATTTCTCTTTCTATAATGCCAACTCAGGGTGGCAGCTCTGCTCTCACAACACGCTACAATGCCTGAACACAGCAGGTCCTGTTGAAATCCAGAGGTTTCCACAGACTGTGCTAAATGAGGCCTCTTGAATGCCTCCTCACGTTAATCTTTCTCCACATTCCCTCTCACAACTCACAAAACTTTTAGTGTTCTGCTAATTGCCTTAATTTATCCAGATAATGGCTCCATCTCCACCTGGATCCTTCATTCTTTTATAAAAGATTCTGGCATCACTTCAGACACCTGTTCTGGTACCACAGTCTTCTGCATGATATGGCTATGTGCTTCTGTCAAAGCTTCTTTTTGTTTATAATGAAAAAAGACATTAAGCAAATTGGGTGGCGTGGTGGTACAGTGGTTAGCATTGCTGCCTCACAGCACTAGAGTCCTGGGTTATGTTTCTAGTGTGCTATCTGTGTGGAGTTTGTATGTCACTCAAGTTTACTCCCATAGTTCAAAGACATACTGGTATGTTAACTGGGTTCTGAAAAATTGGTAACGATGAGTGTGTGTGTTTGTGTCTGTGTGTGCCTTACGATAGACTGGCATCCTGTCCAAGGTGTATCCTGCCTTGTCACTGTCGCTTGCTTGGATAGGCTCTGGCTCACAAATGACTCTGTACTGAATAAGGCAGATAGAAAATGGGTGGATAGTAAGTGAGTGTTTCAGTTCTTTTGTGGCAGATATATACTACCATTCAACATAGAAGATAACATAGAAGCTGACACATTTGATATCCAGTTTCTGCAGATCTACAGAATTAATGTTTTTTAAACACTGGGAAGGGCACTCCTTCCCCCATTTATTTGCCAACCATTGCAATTGCAAGCCATTTTCTACTGCAGCATTACAACTCACTAATATGGAGAATGGAACTTTCACAAAAAAAATATCGTTTTAAAGACGCACTCTTTTTCTTAAATTAGGAGGATTGTTTGCATGCTAGTAAGTTTAAATACAAAACTAATGCATGATTCCATTTTCAGAAGCTGTTTGACAAAACTGCAAGAAATGTCCTTCGTTACAGCAGAAAACCAAACTACCAACATGATGAAATAAATCACCAAATTAGTCAGCGAGAAAGAGAAACTTGTGTGTGTGTGAGAGAGAATGTGAAGAAAAGTGGAGAAAATGTGCGGTGCTGCAGCAGTAATCTCGAAGGTATGTTAGACACTGCAGTCTGACCCTGTTGTTTAAAGGATGGATGCACATTGCTGGTTCAAATATCTCCTCACCCTGGACAGTCATTTAAGTCAAAACATATTAATCACCCGTCAAGTGCTGTTACTCTCATAAATATACAGCCAAGATCTGGAAGAAAAAGGTGAATTAGGATTCCATAACAGGAAAAACAACACTAGAGATTCTCTGTCTAAAAAGAAAAAAAAACTAAAAAGGTAAAGTTACATTTAAATTTCAAAGTTAAAAAAAGCTAAAAAAAAAAGGTTAAGTTAAATATAAAACCTAGACTTGGCATTATACTTTTCTTTCAGTGGGGAAATCAAATTCAGGTCTCTGTAAGTGGCAGTGAGGCATGTGAAGCTCTTTGTTGGCTGCTGTGCCCAGTCTCTGCTGTGGTTTTGTAGTTTCAGAAGATTACTGAAGTGTTACCAATTACCAGCTCTAGCAAGAGAGCATGCTGGCTCCCAGCCAGGGATTCCAGAAGAGCCTGTGTCCGCCTCAGACTGCAAGCCAGAGAGGAGCCCTAAGCAGTATGATGAGAATCTGACAGCACCTGACAGCAGCAACAGATCTCCCTGCTTGCTCGCCGCTGACTGGACAGGTGGAATTAAATCATCGTTCAAGCCAGTAGCAGCCAGCACTGTGCATCACAGAAGTGGACGTGAGAAGTTTCCCATGTTCCAGAATGATAGACTATGTAAATGGCAGACTTAGTGTAAGAAGTTCTGCTCAGTCGTATGTTCATTTGTGTGTTTTGGAAACGTGTGAAATTCGTGTATGGTACATATAAACAATCCCAGCACACAGTAGAAAGTACTTTAGTAGTAGAACAGGTCTCAATAAAACAGTTTTAATTCATGCTTTATTGAAAAATACAAATAAATGTTTTGGAAATTAAAATTGTATTAACAAGGTTATGTTCGAGGAAAGAAAAATAAACTATTTGCTTCTATACAGAAAACCCTGGGTTTAACAAACGAATAGGGGTGAAGTGGTGTCCGTTATTGACAAATGTCCATTATATCACAA
The DNA here is from genome assembly GCF_059453375.1 of Lepisosteus platostomus. Classification (NCBI taxonomy): domain Eukaryota; kingdom Metazoa; phylum Chordata; class Actinopteri; order Semionotiformes; family Lepisosteidae; genus Lepisosteus; species Lepisosteus platostomus. The sequence continues at coordinate 20,476,980 of NC_142617.1, forward strand.
TTAATGTTTTTTATGCACAAAATACACTATTATATGAGACATATATACTGTATATTATATGCATACTGGATTTTAAACTGTCTTAATAATTACAATCAACACAGAAAATGACAATTGTTCCTGTGCCTTTTTTGTCATATGTGTCATATATGAAACACCCATCATAAAGAATTCACCTAAATAATGAAACCTCAGGGCAGTTACTGAAACTCTATTATCATTGATATGATTTACATTCACTTTCAGGCCTGTATTTAAATCAGTGTTTATAGTGACCTTAATAAAGTAAATTAATCACCCCTTAACAGAACATTAAACCCCTCTTCACCTCCTGTAAGAATGAAAGTGCTGTAATAATTATGTCATTAAATAGATATACAGTAGTAGAGTTTGGACTGTCTACATACATACAGTAGCAGCAGTATTACCACCTTCTAGTCTGATTTCCATAGATTGCAGAAGGGTGGGTCTGGTCAAAACTGTGATGGAACATCCAACCCAAGAGAAATCAGGCTGAGTGCTGTAAGTTGAATTGGAGGACCAGAAGGTGGCGCTCTTCTCTCAAGGCCAGAATTTCCAAACCAATGCTCCAGCTTGGTGACTGGAAACACCACGTTGTAGGAGGTGCCATTCTTTGGATAGGACATTAAATTGAGGTCCTGACTACTTTTCCATTTACGTTTTATTTCTTTATGTACATACCCGTTTACATACTTTTTACATTAGCCAGGTGTGCTGTTGTCAGTGATGCTCCAGAAGTATGTATGATGCTAGCCATGCCTTTAGTGAAGTCAATCATAACAGATTTTGAGCATGTTGAAGAAAATAACCTACTACTGACATTCTACTGTTACACAGTCATCAGGATTCTTATTTGGGCAGTACAAATTAGGCCATGTCAACTACTGTGGACCGGGTGGGTCAGTGCTATGGAACACACCACTTTTAATGTTAGTGTTAACATAGTGTTAGTGGGGCCAGCATGGGGCGCTCTCCCTGTGGTCCATGTGGGTCCTAATGCCCCAGTATAGTGACGGGGACACTATACTGTAAACAGGCGCTGTCCTTCGGATGAGACGTAAAACCAAAGTCCTGACTCTCTGTGGTCATTAAAAATCCCAGGGCGTTTCTCAAAGGGAGTAGGGGTGTAACCCCGGCGTCCTGGCCAAATTTCCCATTGGCCCTTACCAATCATGGCCTCCTAATAATCCCCATCTGTGAATTGGGTTCATTCTCTCTGCTCTCCTCCCCACTGATAGTTGATGTGTGGTGAGCGTTCTGGCGCACTATGGCTGCCGTCGCATCATCCAGGTGGATGTTGCACATTGGTGGTGGTGGAGGGGAGTCCCCATTACCTGTAAAGCGCTTTGAGTGGAGTGTCCAGAAAAGCATTATATAAGTGTAAGCGATTAATTATTATTAATGTTTTGGCAGGGCAGTGTAAATATACAGTATGTGCAATCATGAGAGTCTTTCTTGAAAAAGAATACTGACATTTCCCAGATGCTTTAGAAATGCTGTAAAATTATGCTAGTCTGGTCTATTCACCTTCAGCCTACTTCACTGCCCACATTTTCATGAGCTCTCCCTGTCTCACACTTCTGCCCTTGACTGCTGATCCAATTCAGGGTCATTGTTAACAGCTGATCTTCTCAATTCTATTAATGTTCCTGTGTGCCATAATACAATCACGGGATGCTGGACAGCATTACCCCACAGATACATGGAAGGAAACATAGGGAAGAGGGAGGAATTGAAGTGGCTATATCTAAGGATTACAAAGGATTACTAAACTATGGTCAAGCAGCTACAATGGAGTCCCCATGCAGCAGCAGCACTCCAAGACTCTACTTTCCACCCCTCCCCTCCACCAGAACCATGTACAATAGCTGTAGAAATTAAAATTATACTTCAATACAATTATTTTAGCCTGTGCAAATGAATTATGAACTGCTTACAGTATATGCTGAGCCTGCATTTTGCAAAAAAGCCACACACAATTGCTTTGGGCAATTGCTAATTGGCATGTCAATCTTTATGACTGTGGTTTCACTGACGACCAAAAGGTTAATTACCTTAATGTTTTATGCCATGCTAATCTGTTGTTTTATTCATTTATATATTGGTCCCAAATTAATCATCTCTATATGGGAGACTGGACAATTGCTTCTTGTGTGCATTCTATCAAACATTCTTATGCAGGAACTTTGCTATCACTATGTCTTCAGGGTGTGCGTCAGCAAAGCACAGTGTGACAGCATTGTTGCTTACTTAGACATTATGCAGTATCCTCAATGAATCACAGAGTTAATATAGCTTTTTTTTCAATAGCAGTCATCAGTGAACATTAAGGCAAAGAACTCTCTTCTGTTTCTTTTGAAGGACTCAAACATAGAATTGTTTAGTTATTCTAGAGGAAAGAGAAGATAACCTAATGGAAACCATCAGTCCTTTTTCTAACTGCTTTATCTATTACAGGGACACAGGGTAGCTGGAGCCTATCAGGATACACCATGGATGGGATGTCTGTCCATTTGCAGAGAATTGAACCAGGGTCCTAGCATTGTGAAGCAGCAATGCTTACCACTGCATCTACCCAATTAAAACCTATAAAATGTAAAAAAAACAACTGTTTGAAGGAACAATATGAGGTGTCTTGTAGGAATGTTGCAGGATTGATTTGTGTTGGCATCTTGCTCACAGAGAAAGTTAATCCTTTTCAGGTTGATTACAGGAGTAAAAGCATTGACAATACTGTAACGCATATGGCCAACATTACAGGCTGTGCAAGCCTGCTTACCAGCGCGGTATCATCACCACCCTTCCCTGTGAATAGCAGGGACCTTAGCCGCCGGGCTGACGGGAGATTTCCCTTTAGCTCAACTGGCTGGGTCCCTGTTGAGTGACACTGGAGGTCCGGGTTTGAGTCCCCAACAGTGAGGGCCGACCTGAGGCGGCAGCAGCAAGGGCGCTTACCCCCATGAACCCGAGAGCGCTACGATACTGTCCAATGCCTTCCAATAATTTCAAAATAAACTTCAATGTTCATAACATCAGGGCATCAACCCAAAGCCTACTCTCCAAACACATCATCAGTACCAGAAAGCGGAAGCAGCAAACAGAATATTTAGGAGCTGTGTGTGGCATTCTGTATGAACTGTAAATAAATGTCATTGTTTATTTTAAAGTGGGATCATAATGGTGTCATGCTACCGTATTTTTGTCAATAGAATGGATTGCTAACTTAAATGAGCAACGCAGTATTGAACTATTTTTGCATTTTCCTGAAGTATTTCCTATTTTTTGCTGTCTTTCCCTCTGTTCCCAGCATACAGAGAATATACTGTATGTTTCCACAAGGAATCCATTTCTTTGGTACTGTATGTTGTAGTTTAAAGTGATTTGCAATAAACAAAATGCGGGATCTCCTTGTTACCAAAAAAGGTTGTAATGAGCTTCAACTATGTAACTGAGCCAATGAGTGACTTAATTATTTATGATTAACATGATCTTCGGCCAGTGACTGTAGTCATTTATGATTACTGCTTGAGTGTGGCTGATGATCAATACCTTGCACAGAATGAAACACAGGCCAAAGACAAGGCAGTGAGAGCTGACTCTTACAGAAAAAAATTGTTGTGATGAAGAGTACAGTAAGTTATGCTACACTCAGCCTGCAAAATTAACAAAAATGTTATTTAACTTTACTGGGGTATGCTGAAATAGCCCAGAAATATCTGAAACATTTTATTTTTGGTTATATTAAAACATGATCAAAGGAATGAGATTATATTGAAAGACGTACAATATTGGCAATGACCAGTATTAAAACTGATTTATATAACAACCTTGGCTAAAGGAAGAGTTCTTTTCTGGCTTAATGACAAATCATCAATGGTTTTCATACTGGTATGTTTTAGGAATTGTTTGTTGTGTAGTAACCTTTTTCAAATAAAGATTGAAAACTCAATTACAGAACAAACCACAAAAGGGCACTTGCAAACAGTTCTGTTTTCTGCCGTCCCCCAGTTCAGAACAATATCTGTATTGCTTGTGACAGGACGTTGTTAACTCTGAAACTGGAGAAACAGGGACAGAATAGCAATGTCATCCAGACGCCTGCTGCACATTTTTTATTTTTTGACAGCTCTCCAGTGGCAATGTTTTTTTTTCCTTTCACATGTTGAAAAAAGATAAAACACTTGAAAGAATAAAGGCATTAATAGGCTTACAGTGCCAGGATATCTGTCAGAGAACACTGAGGAGTTAGTTTTGTAGATGAGCACACACCTCCATCTGCTGGTGAACTTGCGCTCAGCGCTGTACAGGAGTGAACTTTCTTTTTGGAAAGAAATATCCTGGAATAAGACTTACACAAGTAAAAGTTACAAATCAGGATTGTCCCAATCATTTTCCACATCTAGTTATTATTGTTATTATCAGCTGATAATTGACTTGCAAGTAACCTACAGTAGGTCTTTGGCTACAGCATGCCTTTCCTCTGGCACGGCAGTTAACATAATGTATTTTCGACTTAGGCCTTCTTTAGACAGACACATCAGGCATTCTCTCCACATGACATCTTGACACATCTTCCACTAATGTAAGAAACAGTACAAATCAAGACACGATTTAAAAGGTTAAAACAAGTTCTTTTTTTACATGCCGTCTCAGAACAAGAAGGGTATGGAAACTATTATTATGAAAGTGTTTATTGAGACCTAAAGACACTAAGCTGCAACTCTGAAGTGCTTTTAGACACTAAAAGCAACTCATAAATTAGGTGACTCTAACCCATACTTTCATACCCTTGAAGATCTTCCAGTTCCTTTAATCGTGTGTGGTAGAGTTAGGGGGCTTTCTTATCATTTTAATTGCAAACATCTTCCCTTCTGAAGCCTCTCGAGCGTTGCTGCCAGACTTCTGAATAATTTGTGTCTCATTTGCTGCCAACAAAGTCTTGAGTCTCAACTAATCCTGACTGAACTCAGCCCTGCCTCAGTTACTGCACTGCACCATTACAACACAGGGTTATGAAGATCTCTTCCACTGGACACTCCACCTTACTGTTCTATCAGGAATCTTCAAAGGTGCAGCCAAATCACCCTAATTTTAATCTTTTAATCAGTGCTGAACCTCTCCAAACCAGAGCAGAGAGACGGTCCTGGAACAAGGCCATTCAGTATAGCCAGAACCCATCCATGCCAGCCAGACCAAACACTGGAGAGGTGGCAGGGCTTGAGCTCTGTGGTTCTGTGTTCTGGGCTTTGCAAAGGACGAACAGCTGTAGAGAGTGTGTATCCAGACGACAGGGTCCAGGCCACACTGGGGAACTTGCAGTACTCTTCTTAGTCACACATGGGTCACAGGCATGTGACAACTGAGAAAAGAACAGCAGAAAAACCAAACTGTTCTCAATAAAAAAATAAAGTGAAGAACACAGAAAGTCACAAAAAGGAAACCATTCCTAGAGTCTAATTGCTGTTTCCTTCATGATCCAGAATCAAGTTGTTTTTGCAGAATCACATTGAATCAGCTTCCACAGTCTTCTGAGACAGTTTTTTCCAGACACCCATGACCCTTCTATGTGAATTTCTGCTTCTTGTTTTCACATCCATCATCCACCCTCTACTTCAGAGGGAGGGTGACACTCCTGTTGTCCGGAGACGTAGCAAATTATTTGCTTGGTTTCACATGGGAATTCCACTTTATAGTGGTTGTGTATTTAAAACCAGGGAATTGAGCACTTTGTAACAGAACAAATGTGGTGGGATCAGGAAAGCCCAAGGCAACACATGTTCAAAACATATAAGACATCAAACAAGACCATTCTTAAAAACGTATATTTCAGTGGTACAAGAAAATGGAATGAATTGAAAGAACTGCATTATCAGGTAACTTTGACATTGCAAGGATTCATGATATACAGTATGCCCAGGGGAGGCAGATGGGGATGATTATAAAATTACTTGTAAACATTGTTTCAGAAAAACAGGCTAGATAGGAAGGATGGTAGGGTAGAACTATACAGTGCCTTGAAAAAGTATTCACTCCTGCCAATAATAAATTTGATGAATTGCAAGAAATGAACATCAATTCCTTCATTTTTTTAATTCTAAACTGCAATTTCCAAACTGAAGTGTTATATGAAAATAAGGCTGTATGTCACCAAAACATTAATACGTATTCAGCCCCCTAAGTGAGTACATGGTGAAAAGACCTTTGGCAGAAATTAGTGCAGTATTTATGGATAGATTTCTACCAACAGTGCACTGTGTGATGGTGTTTATTTGTATGTTTGGCCTGGTAAGGTTGTTCCAGTTTTGACCAGTTCATTGGGGATAGTTGATAGACTGCAATGTTCAAGCCTCACCATGTATTTTCTTTTGTATGTCAAAGCTTTCCCTTGGCCACTCAATGATATTCAATCTCTTCTTGTCAGACCATTTCAGTGTGGTTTTAACCACGTGCTTCAGGTACTGTAATTATCCTGCTGATTTTTTTTTTTACCCATTTTAGATTTTTGGGTGACTCAACCAGGTTTCCTCCACGATTTATCTGTACTTTACACCAACCATTCTTCCCTGTGTAACGATCATAATCCCTCCTCTTAAGGGTGCTCCGGCCCCTTCTTATTTTAGTTGATTACGTGCACCTGCCCCCTGTTTTGTCTCCTTATTTAAGGCTGGCGCTATTGCTATTCCTGGCTCAGCATTGGGAAATGGACACCCGAAAGCCCACCTACCAGCGGGTCCAGGAGAGAACCGACAGCATAGGCTTCATCGCGGCATCCTGACCATCCGAGTCCGGGGTTCGGAGCACCTGGCCTTGTTATCTGTGTTGTCTGTACCATCTTGGATGGATCCTCCGGTTTTGGACTTTGAACTGCATCCCGGATTCCCCCTTTTGGACTGCCTGAATTTGTTTGCCATTGCCACACCCCCCGAGCATCGGATCACCGTATTCATGCACCTCTGTCTGTCGTCCTGATCCTCTTTGTCTCCTCCCCTGATGTCCTTCTCCACTTACTTCTGGATTATACCGTCTACATAGGGTCCTGAAAACTGCTTCGTGGGAGCCTGGACTGGCTCCCATTACACCCTGTCCTGACAGGCTTCCCAGTGCCTGCTGATGAGAAGCATCTCCATAATATGATGCTGCCACCAGCATAAACAGTTTCTATGGTGCTTCGCTTTTAGACCAAAGCCTTCCACAGCTTGTCTGCAGTACTTCTCATATGAGATTTAATATGTTTTTAAAATATATTAAATATGTTATTTAAGGCTTCTTTTCTTGCACTTAACTATACAGGACAGCTTTGTGTAAGGACCACAAACAAGGATATTGTTAAGGAAAGAACAGTGCCCCCTCAGAAGGAGAATTTTGGACATTTTTCAATGACACCCTCAGTTTCTCTAATTATTTTCCTGCTTGCCTGACTGCTCAGGTTGGAAAGGAGACCTGATATACAGTAGGCTATGTCTGTGTTGTACATGGTGCACATTCCTTTATTTAATGATGGACTTCTTTGTCAAAGGGACGAGTACACTTCTTCTGATCTGGGCCTTTCTACCACATTATCCCGGACTTGTTTGGAAAGCTCCTTGGTGTTCATGGTCAATTTGTAGTATGACTATGTGAGTTGTGGCCTGAGATTCAATATCTGTCCAAGGAATGTGCAGACATATGCATTTACTTTGAAGTCACTTTGATTTTACTTTACATTGAAGAACCACTTTGATTACACATGGACAAAGACCGTTACACTCATCCTGTGACTTTAAAAGTTATTAATTTACACCTCAATACTGCCTATTTCTGCAGGTGTCCTGGTCGTGGTCTTGTCGGTGGAAGTGAAAGCCAACGCTCCCTCTCCCAGCTAGCCTGATGGCATTTTACAGCCTCTGAATTTCTCTCCCAATCTTTTCCACCTGTGTCCTCTGCCCCCTGCCTACTGATCCAAATATTGTCCTCAGAAGAAATGGCTTGTATCCACCTGTCTTTGTGAAATGTCTCCCATTCCTCTTTTGGATTCCTCATCATTATTTTAATTTTGGGAGTTCTGTTCTCTACGTTCTGTTCACCTCCTTGTTCAAAAGTGATATTCAGTAACTTCTTCACCACCCTCACTCAAAAAAATTATCTTGGGAAAAAAAGCATTGTGACTTGCAATTTACACTCTCACGGGAGCTGGCTTGGAAATGCTACCAAGGCTTCTACTAGACCTTTCATTCCACCCTTTCTAATTCAAACATTGAACTGCATCCCCATTCATATTTCTCATTTAAACTTTGTAACTCCGTAACTTAAGACTTTGTCAGTATTATGGGGATCCCCACACACCTTTTGAGGGTTCTGACACTCTTTTATCCCAAAAAGGTTATTGTTCTCCGAGCCAGACTGTCTTGAGTGTCTCATGACTAGGACCACCCTGCAGGAAATGGGGTAACATTGATGGTGTTACAGACCCAAGAGCAAAAGCGCCACAGTTAATTGGGAATGGCCATCTCAGATGCAGAAGAGAGGATGGCAAGCTGTCCACTAAAGACTCCCGTGGTGTTGTTCTCTTCTGCCTAGGAGTGAAATCTGGTGGCCAGACTCTCGGGGAAAGGAGGCCACACAGAAGTGGAGGGAGAGAGTCTTTTTTATGATGATGTTATTATTATCAAGTTATTAATATTATCATTATGTTACCATGTTATTAGGAGCTGATGTAGCTCAGATGGAAAGGATGTTGAGCTCCTGACCAGAAGGTCCTGCGTTCAATCCCAGGTAGGGGCAAGCAATGAACTATAGCAAAGACCAGCCTCTGGAGAAGCACGAGGAGGATGGAACCAAGGATGGAGCTGGGCCAGCAGAGACGTGCCAGACTTTCCTCTTCAGTTTTGGAATCCTCCAGTTGGCACAGCCCTGGGCAAAGCTCCCCACCAGAGCATGAGGGAACTGGAAACCAGAAGGGGCTTCACAGAGCAGAGAAGACGTAAATGCCAGACTGCCAAGCAGAGGCTAAACAGGATTTAAATACCCTCAGAGCACCTGCTACAGTGAAAGCACCCACTAAAGCCACGTGCTTTGCATCAGCTGTCTCACGGTGATCAAGGCAGAGCAAACGTATGGCCTCTGGCCACTGAAACTGCAGCATACTCCATCATAAAGACAATGATGCCAGCTGATTCAAATAACATCTCTACTCCATTTTAGTTAAGATTTAAAGGGGAACTGCAATGCTTTTTTTTGTATTTTGGGGTTAGAAAGAATCAGCATTAAAAAGTGCATTTTAAACCACAGTAACAGTAAAATGTACACAGTAACTTGTAAAACCTCCAATTTACATCACAAAATAGATATAATTTGCAGGTACACATAGTAATTCGTGGAAACTGGAATGTGAGTTTGCGACAACATGGTGACTTACAATACTTTCACAAAGTTCACAATTTTGAGCTTAACTGAAAATTCAAAATTTGTCTTTTTTTTGTAATGTCATTGAATTAATTTTATTGTTGGGATTTATAATCCAGTCTGAAAAATAGGGACTGCAGTTTCCCTTTAACAGAATTACCGAATCAGGATTTTAAACTGAAATTTAAACAACATTTTGGGAGGAGGTCAAACCCTAATCTCACCCACTTGTGCTTACTTTCATATAAAAAGTAATGATTCAGGTTAACCCACTTGCATGTTTCATTCCACTGTACATCCCACTCCCAAGCCATGCAGCAGCTTCTTGGCTCATTCCTCTTCAAGGGGTGGGGGGATTCCTACAGGCGAGTCCTCTTGGACAGGATATAATTCTCTCAGCCAAGCAAACTCTACCTCTACTCCATCTTAATTAGCATTTAACTAAATGACTGAAAGATATAAGAATTCCTGAGAAAGCGACAGAAAAATGTATTACAGAAGAAGTTAAAATAATACATTTGCACTGCCATAATGGTACACCAACTGTAAAAAATGTCTATAATTTCACAGTAATAAAGGATTCATACTGAAAAAGAATATTGAAGTGCTAAATGAATATTTCAAGCAGACATTTACAACAGAAGATGTCAATAACATGCCCCAGGTTACAGATTGAGCTCCATCAGCATGGGGTAATTTTAGTTTAACTTGCAATAAGGCACTACAGGAACTAGGATGGCTGAAAGCAGATTCATCACTGGTGGTTATTTCCCAGTTGTACTTAAAAAAATGAAGGCTGTTTTGAGCTATTTCATTCTCTAATATTTTTCTGCTTGTCCTCTGACACACTGTTGTCCTGAGAAGCTTTGGCTCATGACTTTTAGAATGATGCATTGGTTTCATGTTCAGGATAAAATAATGGTACCTCTTTATAAATAAGATAGCATTGCCAAAATGTGACCAATTTTTATTTAATTCATTCATTTTAGCAGATGCCAATACCTGACATAGTTTGAACTTATGTAGTGAAAATACTACAGGTGCTATTCACAGACCTTGCTACATTGCTTAAGGAATGAGGAAGGCCTAATGACATGACAGGTTCAAGTGGGGAGCTATGTGAGGGTGCAAGCAGCAAACAATTCCACTCTGCAAAGCAGGGAGAAGGAACAACATCCTGACTGGGGAGGTGTGCTTGAAAGAGGCTTCACAGCAGAAATGTTGTTTTTCCTTCATTCATTCTACTTTTCAGCAAGGAATTGAACTCTACTTGATTATAGCTTTAAAGCCAGGTGCACCTTCAAGAACCCTCAGGAAACAAAGAACCCCACTGATTCCTGGCCTTTCTCAAGCTGAAAGTAAACCGGAGCATCGGTGTGTGTCTGTGAGTAATCTGTGGGTGATCTGACGTTTTCTCTCGGGGCCGGATCAGCTGATGACAGAGTGACAGAGCAACAGGAGGCATGGAGGAGACTAGGGTGTGGGAGTGGCAGGAGATGAGGTTGTGGAGGAAGCCGTTGTGCTTTGTCAGTCCTGAAGAGGTGCTGAGGATGGAGTGAAAGCTCAGATTATCTCAAGTGTCTGTCAGACAAAAGCACAGCGGGTGGACACGGCCAAGAGGAGCTGGAGTAAAAATAAACAAAACTGACCTGGAGGATAAAGTTGCAATAAAAACAAAAATCTCAGGAAACCTGAAAATGGCAAAAAGGAAGACGGGAGCAATCACAACACTTCTCCAGGTAGCATCCGAACCTGAATTGGATGACGTTTGGTCACTCAAGTGTCTTTTCGACACAATGGAACATTTCCTGTCATATAAACACACTTGTGGAAATTGAGGCAAAGAAGTTTTGTCATGTGACGCTGGTATGAAAGCACGTGAAAAAAAACCTTCAGATAGATACTGTTTAACAAATACACTTTTCCAAAGCGAGTAAAAAATTTCCGCATTGGAAATAATATCATCAACAGAACACCAGATAACTGAAATAAAAAGGAAAGCAACTGTGGCCTGAGCAGCTTTTGCAATATTACTAAAGATCTGTTGACTTTATCATTGTACTGAAAACCCAATGACATCCTGGTAAGTGAAATCATGCAATGCAGCTTGAGGTCACTTGATGGCAATTTCAAGCAAAATTAATGATTAAGGAATATGCTGTTGTGTGATTTTTGTTTCTCTTTCTGAATTGATGACAGGTGTACAGCAAACACGGGTGTGTAAATTTAAAGGACTGTCTTTCAAGTTGAGGCCATCATAATGCATGTGCATTGTTCATTTTCCAGTCCTGCAGAACAATGGATTCTTCCATTTATCTGTAAAATTCCATGACTGGCAACTGCAATGTAGTCTGTCAACCCAACCATGATGTCTCATCACTTAGACCGTGTTCACAATTGGTGGCATTAATGGTTGTTCTCATACTGGTCTGATCAAACTTAACACAGCCAGACATTGGAACATCTGTCTTTACCATCTTAGTAACCACTTTCAATCAGCCTGAGCTACTGCAAGAGCTGTCACTGGCACTTAAAGCAATTAGCGTAGCAGCGTAGCATATTCATCTTTAATCTAGTCTACAGCATTAAAAGAACAGTTTGAAAACACATCTTCCAACTAAAAGGCTTTCAAGTTTTTGTCTGTTGGCAAAGATTTCCCAATTCCCAGAAACAATATCCAGTCGGATCAAATCTACACCACAGCATTATTTATTAATTACATAAATGGAAGGACACATTTATTTTCAAGCAGATGTCCATTAATAATAAGACGCACATACATTTACACTATTCTGTAATGGTTGAAGCATTTGATATGCCTTTAAAAGGAATGCTTTGGCTCAAACTAAACATTCAGGTTTCAGATCAACAGAAACAAGTGTTCTGGTGACTAAAACAGCCATCCTTATAGGGCATTCTTAATAAAGTCAGTTTTTTTAGTTTAACTGCATTGCACTCATTTAGATAAAATGTAGCAAAATAAAATGTGTCTCTCTTCCCCTTTTGTAAATAGTTCATCAGTCTGTGGTAGAAAACAGCTTTGTTCTTTGATTTGTTGACTTCTGGCTGTCGAAGGATTTTCACATCTGACTGACGTAAGTAGCTTGTGGCCTATGACCTTGGGGGTGTGCCTAGTTTACAGAAAGGTACTGGTGGGCTTTTGCCAAATTGAAGTGCTGTGCATTGTACAAGGACAGAGCACGGGGCTGCAGGGCTTAAACACCAATGTCATTGCTGTCCTCTTGTAGGTAAATAGTCTTTTAAGCCTCATTTACACCTCCTTGTATGAAAGCCATCACTAAAAACAAAGCTTCAAAAAGAAAAATATGCACCTGTAGGTCATTTCATGCCAACTTACTAAAATGGAAAGTAATGAAAATGAAAGGAATCTGCACATTTCAGTGTGTTGGGAATTTGCACAATTAACACGGGCAGTGCTGGCTCAGTGGTTAGCATTGCTGCCATACAGCACAGGGGTCTTGGGTTCAATTCCCGGGGTGCCATTTGCATGCAGTTTGGATGTTTGTCCCATGTTTGAGTTTGGATTCCTTCAAATGCTCATTTCTACCCAGTGCAAAACCTGGTTTGTGTAAAATTGGCCCTGGTGTGAGTGTGTGCCCTGTGAACTACCGACAGCCTGTCCTGGCCAGGATTGCACCCATTGCAAGATGGGATAAGCTCTGGCTCTCCTGCAACCCTGTATTGGATAAAGCGGTCTCACTTGTAGTATAGGCCTCACCCAGCCTGACCTTTCTCATTCCAAAATCTTCTGATGCTCTCCCAATTGTAATTTCCAAACTAGAGCTTTGCTTTAAACTGTGAAACTATTAGATTTCACATCGCTTACAAAAAATGTAAGCAAATTGCCCAGTGCACTAACTCACTCCATTCTCCTGACTCACAGCGAAAACACAGGAATCCTGGATCAGTGGCAGGAGCTTATCGAACAATGAAAACAGTGTGGACTTCATACAAAATCCTCACAACACAGGGCTAATTCAGGCTTAACAATGAGTAAGGAAGGAAAAATTGTGAACAAAAGTCAGGACTAAAACTGGGAGGCATTTCAAGACATGGAGAACAAGAACATTTAGACCTACCCATGTTCTTGAAGTTCACTCCTGGGATGTTTCAAGACAAAGCTAGAAGAGGTTTCTAGATGGATCATCTAATAATCAACCAATGCACACCAAATGAACCACTGTATTTCTAACCTTCTCGTATGTGCATTTAAAACTGGACTTAATGTTCTTGCAATTCTCAAATCAAATCATTAAACAGTACTCCATACGAAACCAAAGAAAGTGCAAAAAAATTTCAACTCCACTTTATTTTTTTCAGAAAAAAAGTTTAAAAATGAAAAAAAAACAGATTTCCTAGTGATGAGATCATGTTTTAGTAAAATGTGAAAAACTCAAGTTCCGAGTCTTTTACCACAGGAATGTAGAGAAGTGCCTGGAGCCGGGAAATGAAATACAGACGTGAGACATGACTTTATTCTTCACACATGTAAATGTTTCTAACTATTCAATTACACCACAGTATAACACCTTGGCTTAAACCAACTCCCAACACAATTGTAAATAAAATATAACTCACACCCAAAAAAGAAACAATTGTTATTTGACTTCCAAACAGAAACTTCACATTTTACAAGTGGTTATGGACCACTTTTTCACAGATAAAAAAAAAATTACAATCACAGAAAGATTAGCCTCCTTTCCACAAGCAGATAATTTTCATGACATACAGTAGCATTACCATGACGTTTTTTCATCTTCTGCATACTATATCAGAATTGACTATGCTCCACTAGTTTAAAGCTTTCTGAACAGACCCTTTCCTCAATTAAAGGATGCACATTGTTTCTATCGCCCTGTTTCCTTCGGCCAGGCACTTCCCAGAGGAAAGACAGTGAATCACTATGTGCACAGAGGTGTTTCCAGTGTAGGCTGTCTGTGTCCACTTCATGGAACTCACCACAACCCGATGAAATCTTTAAGAAGAAATACCTTTCTTTCCCCAAAACACATAAGTATAACCATTTCCCCAACAATACTTTAGGGTCCATTTTATTAACCTTGTGAAACATTACCATTTCCAGAAATGCAAAATCTCTTTTACAACCACGTAACTGTCGTGCCAGAGATTAAAGTCCTAGTCCTTAAACACTAAGCAGACACTTTGGGTGAACTACACAGGTTAAGAAAAGCAAACTGCTTTATGTTGGGTGCAATTTACTTTTGTGCCGAGACAAAAGTATTAATTTCAACATTCACAATTTGCTTTTGGATTTAAGCTGTTTTTCAACTGAAAAAGGTTCATAGTCACATCCAGCTGAATATTTATCTTGCTTACATTTGCAATTAAGCTTTTGTGATTTGTCTATCCAGCAAATAGGAGATATATAGGCCCTACACTGGTCAGGCCAATGCACTCCATTACTGAAATGCTAGGCTAGTCTTCTCGGAGGTAGGCCTCGGGAACATCATCCTCTGAAAGGGCATCTCCTTTCCCAGCTTTCTCAAAGGCTCTGGTGGCTGCAGCTTGCGCCGCAGTTCTCTGGATCTCCTCCACCTTCACTTCAGCCAGCTGCTTCTCAGCCTCCGAAGAAAGCCGCTTCATTTCTTCTACCTGCGTCTGGGCCACGTTCAGATTGGTGCGTGCCGTGACAGAGGCCTGGTCTGCTCCTGAAAGACCAACCATAAACATGACGCTTGAGCGCTGACAGCCACCCTGTCCTTCCCTTTACACGGTGGAACAAAAGAAAACAAACCACTGTGGCCTGTGTGAGTTCCACCTGTCAATGAGATGGATCATTACAAATTAAGTGTGGGACCATTTACGTGCCAAGAAGACACGTAACACTTATTAGCAACAGAAAACCACTGTCACTTGGACAGTGCTATAATATGATATCAGTTTCAAAGAACCTTTAGCTGGAGAGAGATGTCTTTTAATTCTGCTGTCAACTGTTTCTGATACCTTAAGACAGCAACGTATTTTACAGACTACAAGACTATTTTAAAACTCGTTAATCCACTTTTGTGCTTAGAATTTGTTTCCTTCTTTTTATGTTAGAGCAAGGCTTCGTTTTCTTTTACTCTGTACAACCAAAATTGAAAAAAAGTTATTTAAAAAATGCTTAAGGAAAAAAATCATAATGGGAATTTAGTAATCTGCAAAGGATTCTTTTGGTCTTCAATGGAAAAAAACCCAACTTGCTTAATATAATGATTATATAATCAGTAATCTAAAAAAATAAGGAAGTACCACTATTTACTGTGTAAAACATGTAAGAGGAAACTCTCTACACTGTCAGTGATGTCACACTCAATTTAGCACTATTCAGACATCTGATCCTGAGTCTGAGTACAGATGGGAAAAACGCCAACAGAAATCCTTATTGCTTGTAGGTATAATAATAGAAGGAAAAATAACATGGAAATGTAATTTCCATTAAATATCTCACTTTCATTTATTTATATTTCATTGCTTTTAAATGGCTAAAATACATATTTTATGTATTTTAGCTGGGCAGAGCGGTGGCACTGTGGCTAAGGATCTGCGCTTGTGGCTGGAAGGTTGGTGGTTCAAATCCCACAGCTGGCAGGGGATTAACCCTTAACCCCAGCTGCTCCAAGGGCGCCATATAAATGGCTGACCCTGTGCTCTGACCCCCAGCTTCTCTCTCCCGTCTGTGGACAAATTCCTAATGCAAGAAATTGTATAAAGTTATCTTATCTTGTTTTTATTACCCCCCAGTTAACCAGTTCCACCTCCTGTTTTCAAAGATAAATCCCCACCCACCGAAGGTAAATATCATTGTAGTGAATGTGATTTCATTCTTGACTCCTAAGTTCCTGAATTTGAATCTGGCCATATGAATGTTAACCCCCTTACAATTTTGATTGTTGCTCACTGTTTTTGAGTGCTTAGTTCGAGAGGGCTTACGGAAAACAACAATCGAGACATCTATACATACAGTAGAGCACTGGTCCATACAGCCTGCGCACTGTCACATTAAAGGAGTACCATTATGAAAACCCAAATCAAAGCACACCTGCATTATAGGCAGCCTCAGCAGCCAGCTCTGACAGGTTTATTGCATTCATCCAGTTTGATTCAAAGTGTCTGCATGTGTCCAACTTGTCGTTCATCTGCACAGAGGAGACAAAATGACAACCTGAGATGCTCTATCACATTGAGAGATAGAAATCAGCCATGGCTGAAGAAATGGGAGGCAAAACATTTTTTTTGCCTTGTCAGTGAACAAAAAATCAAAACCAGTAGTTTTTTCCCCATATATGACCTGCAAGATATGAGGCACCTTTATTGTAAAATATAAATAATAAAAAAATTTGGACTTAACAATCTAAACAATATCAATTGTCACTCCGCTTTTAGTGGATCACTGCGGAAGAGCTTAAAGAATTTCATTGCTTACTTCTCTTTGAATCAAGGTGTTTTTTTGCTTAGAAATCTACCAACATAATTTATCTATTCCAGCATGACTCAGGGTCTCCCCAAAGATGACAGGGAATCAACTCAAGATTTGTATGAGGCCCAATGTACTACCGAACTTGCCTGTACACTCTGAATAAACACATTAAAAACTGTTTTTTTGGAAATTCTGAACACAGTAAGTAGTAATTGAACAATGTGGAATCCTTCTGAGCACATATTAAGGAATAGGCCAATGGGCTGGGCTTCTTCAAAACAAAGTGGTGACAATATTTAGACTTGAAATTCAACTGCAAAGAGAATCTGTCGATGGACACCAGCAATGAATTCTTTACCCTCAGACGAGGCTGACAGAAAGGAACGCAAAGCCTACCTCCACACGAGCTCCAATTATAACCTGCCAGATGGCATCCTCCTCCGCAGGGGTGAGTTTACCAATTGAGTTCATGTAGCGCTTCTGCAGGGCAATCAGCGTGTGCACTGCCTGCAGAGACAGACAAGCCTGCGTCAACACCAGAGTGAGGGATTGCTCCATTAGCAGTACAGACTGCCCTGGGCTTTCAGGAATTCATTGCGGAGAACTACCAATAGAGAGCAGCAGAAAAACACACTGCAAAGAATTGGCTCTTCCAAGTACCCCTAGCCCATTGATAACACATGGATGCGACACTTATCTCCACCTCTGTTGTTCTTTTAAATGCAACAGCTGTCTGCTTATTAACACAAAACAGGATCAGTGGCCAACACAACAACTGACGTGACTGGACGTCAAATGCTTGCCAATTAACATTCCTTAGATTTCAGTGACATGAAATATGCAAATAGTTTTAGGTAAAGTACAGCACAAACCAATTCACTAATTTGGAATGTTAAGCTTCAAACAACACATTAACATCTAATTCCTGACCATAATAAATAGATTTGAATGTTACTTTATGCTGTAATCTTGCATCTTTAACAGGTATTACAAAATTGAACAGATGTCTTATTTATGTATGATGACTGCTCTTTCTGACTATATTATGCTTGATTTGTCTACCAGTACAATCTTGTCAAGCTTTACGCTCCCTGAAAGTGCTATCGTCGGGAGGATTAAAGCCTCACTACACTCCTGGAGGAGTTCAGCTGCATTCACATTTAAAGCTAAGCTAAGATAAACCACAACAAAAGGAGGCGGACGCCATCCAGTCGGCTTCCCAAGAGATATAAAGTTCTAAGAAAACTATCCAGGAATCATCACTGCAGATAATGAGTTTTCACACACCAGTCCCAAACCACAGTCGTTATGTTTTAACGACACAGGAAAGGTGTGCGTTGTAGGTGGATGCATACATTATTGCAATACATATTTATAAATCTTCTTTTAAAATAACAATTAAGCATCCCTTTGTGTTTAAATTATTAGGCCTCAAATAAGAAATAGTGCAATGAGAATGCAGTGATGCTATGGAGCACATAGCAGTTAAATAATAATAACAAATATCAATCAGCCCTGGGACTTGCCTTACTATGAGCAAATTAAGTTAGATAATACAACTTCCCCACTTGTCAGGAAACATCAAGAGAGATTATGTGATGTCATTAATTTTCTGTAAACAATTCTGCTTTTTATAAATAGGCAATAGGTTAAAAAGAGTGTGCTAAAACTAATGCATTCATACATGTATATTATATTTTAATATATGTGTATGTGGAGTACTTTTCTGAGCTCAAAGCAATGCATCCAATGTTCCCCACTAAAGTACTCACAACTGTCAACTGACGCTCAAAATTTTCACACACACAATCCACATAAGGTAAGCTGTGTCATAAAATACCTCTGTATCGACCTCTGTAGATAAAGCCAAATTTTAAAATACTAAAAGAGAATCTTTGCCCCCTCAAATAACATCTTGCCGTCCTTCGGATGAGACGTAAAACCGAGGTCCTGACTCTCTGTGGTCATTAAAAATCCCAGGGTGTTTCTCGAAAAGAGTAGGGGTGTAACCCCGGCATCCTGGCCAAATTTCCCCATCGGCTGATCAATCATGGCCTCCTAACAATCCCCCTCTGTGAATTGGCTTCATTACTCTGCTCTCCTCCCCACTGATAGCTGATGTGTGGTGAGCGTTCTGGCGCACTATGGCTGCCGTCGCATCATCCAGGTGGATGCTGCACATTGGTGGTGGTGGAGGGGAGTCCCCATTACCTGTAAAGCGCTTTGAGTGGAGTGTCCAGAAAAAGCGCTATATAAGTGTAAGCAATTATTATTATTATTATCTAAATAAAAGAAAGAGTGCCAAAATCCACTTGGCAGATATACAAAGGGAAATGTAATACTTCTACAGATATGGAATAATGCAGCTCTTTAGTCTACATTAGATTACACTAAAGTCTCTTCAGTGCCCGATACCTGTTTTGTTAATGAGGAATCCCAATAGTGAAGACTATCTGTAGTATCAGGGTATTCACTCACCTGTCCTTCTCTCCTACCTACCTCTCTGCTACTCTGTTAATCCTCTTTTACAGTCTGTCTTTTAAATACACTACTGGTCACATGAATTTGGCTGGTCAGACCTGGGAAATTTCAGCCTCAGAAGCTGTCAGGCGTTTGGGGTCTCAACTCAATGGGACACTGCTTGTGTACAAAAAGGAGTGGCAGACCCTTACAAAGGACAGGCTCAGTATCCACAGCCTGGCCAAAAAAAACTGGGCAACACGGGTAGACCTGGTAATCCAGAGAAGACAGGCCGTACTCCCTCTGCCAACAAGGAGAGGCAGAGACAGGGACACTTTCTGCTACACTGCAGTAGAGACTGTGGGATTAGAGAAACATTCTTCCCTAAAACAACAAATCCAGTCCCAGACTGACCAGAAATCAGAACATTATACTGGGGGAGGGGGAGGACAGCCTGGGATATCCTGTCACAGCCTGAGAAACAGACAGCGAGCTTTTCAAATATTTGTATTGTTCTTAAATGTTTGTAAATGTTTTGCTAATTGTTAGTGCTCAATCATGCCAATAAGGCTCTATGAATTTTATCCTAATCAGATCACATCCAGCTCTGAAAAGATCTTATCCCCTTCTGTCAAGCAATTGAGACAACATTGATGCCAGAACAGATCTCTGTCTCTTGATAAGGGGCGACAGAAAAATTACCTGAAGTTGTAAAGTTGTAAATAACACACAACAGAAACAGTCAATTACTGTATTTTTATATTGGCTTGTACCCAAGTTACATTATTTACATACGTGTACAGAAATTGACTAGAATTTATTTGAATTATTGTAAAATTGAAAAATACTTCATATGTAATGTTATTCTTGGCCAATTTACTTCTTCTTAAGCACCGACTGTGTCTGGGGAGTTAATTCAACCACAAGGCACTCTTATTTTGAAAAATGGCAAAGTTCACACTTGTAATAATGTTTTAGGGCAATCAAGGCTCTTTTGACCCATCAAGAACCTTGTGCTCTCTATCTATGCCAACAAAAATTAATCCCAAGACGCTGATGAAATCCCCACATACCCATAAATACATATCCTTCCTTGCCTTTTGCTTTAAAAATCCTAGAAATAAAACAATGAAATTAATAACTTAGGGCAACAGAACACAAATTGCAGATTACATCCAAGGTCTGTATTGAAATGTGAAAAACTTTCCTTATTTGCTGCATCAGCATACAGAGGAGTAAGTGAGGACAAATGTCAAAGCCTGGCCATTGTAAAACAGTGGATAATAATGATTGATGATACATGGCAGATTTAATCTACTATGTAATAACTAGTTATTCACAGGTGGTCCCAAGAGGACTAATCGGTTTCTGTCTAGAAGTGAGATGTTCTAGTGGTGACAGTGTAAATGCTATCAAACTAGAACCACAGAGGCCTCAGAGCTGCCCAGCATCTACCAGTGTGTTTGACACGTCTGTGACAGGACTTGATTTTGCAACACTCTCCACATTTTACAGCACAAATGAGTTGATTCATGCTGATGGAAAAGGATTTTTTAAACATCCTTTGTTCTGAGCTATGAAGGATTGTGCAACATTGAAATTTGAAATTATTTAAATGGACAGATAAAATTGACATCCAGAAGGCTATCCAGAAGTTACAGAATTTCTGTTGCGGAGGGAGATGTAAACCACTGGCTAACACAACATTTTAGCATTTTAGTAGAACATTCAACTTTCAGGGCTGAGATATAACAGCAATGTTACAGTCTCATAGTCTGATTTTGTTTGATCTCTGAAGCTCAATAAGGCTGTACTTAGTCATTACTGGAGACCTTACTGAGACTTTTATGGAGAATGTGGTCGCTGCTGTGTAAGTAGTGTTGGTAGACCAGTAGGTGTCGTTTTTCCCACTGGACCAAAAGTTCCAGACCATTGCCCCACTTTGGTGACTCAGGACACTGCTGTTGGAGGAACTGGAAATCCTCTCTGGGCTTGAACAATCCCAGCCTGTTCAGAGGAAGGATATACATGTCTATGCACAGCCTTCCTCTCCCTAGGAAGAAGGGAGAACTGAGGAAAAGCAAAACTTAATGGAATGGAAACCACAATGAACAGCACCTGAAAACACTGAGGTGCAGAGTGAGGGATTGCAATTCTTTTGTCAAGACATGGGCAGGAGATACAAGGACAACTCTATATAGATCAGTAAACGAACAATGTTATTCTATTCAGATAACAGCATTATCTACCGTTATCTGCAAGGCAACCAGCAGATGACTTATGTCCTGGTTATCTTGGAGAGCTACTTTAAGAAAAACATGCAACGAATTCTTGCAAATCTATGCTCTTATGCCAGATTTTTGATGACCAAGGATGTAAAAATTCCCAGACATACAGTAAATGTCCAAAGTGAAAAAAAGGCACAATTTTTAGTTAAATCACTGCAGAATTGCTTTGTATTTTATCAAAAGCATTACTGGTACATATTTATACTTTGTTTTATAACTGATTATTTCAGATGTTTGTATTTCTTAAGACTTTTCTATGCCCTGATATTATGAATGCAAAGCACCCTAAAAAGTTCAGCGAACCAAGACGCACAAGCATACTGTTGCTAGTAGTCTCTGCAGTATTAGATACACTTATTTATCATATGTACAGTATTTAATGTAACTATATGAAGTATTATACTGTACATTAAAGTTGAATTGAAAAGTATTTTGGTTTGTGTTCCTTTCATCTTCATGTGTACTTAACATGCTGGATATGCTATCTTGTGTTTTTAAAATGTTTCAAAGTTAAAATATATTTAAGTGCTCAACTTAATGGGTTATTACAGTAATCATTCAGTATATACACAGACAACATGATTTTACACTACTGTACACTGATGTCATTGTGTTATGGTTTTATTATAGTTTAAACACATTGATCCTTACAGAGAATGTGCGATACTTAACTCCTTCCAGGGAACATTTATGTCCTCCTGGTCCCCATTAACCCCATTTCCATTATAATCAATTCTGAATTTATCGGAAGGACAAGCACCAAAGAGTTTGCTATCAACAGCAAGAAGTTAAGACATAAGGCCAGTACAGTCCAGCAGTTTCAGTTCTGTATCGGACGTGTAAATGAGGCATCTGGTATATGTGTGTGGTGGTATATGTGAACTGGAAAAAGAAAACTTCAATGAAGAAAGTAATACAGAAAATGTGCAGAAATGCTAATGGGAATTTAACTCTTTCTGGCTTGTCAGGACATTAATCTGGGCTTCTGGTCTGGTTAGTATTATGAACTCATGTCTAAAGACATTTGACTGCAGAATGGAGTTGAACACAGGCCAGAGTTCATCTAAAAGAGCCAAATGTTAACTGTCTGCCACCAAAACAAATGAACCTTGGCCACAGTCAAGGTGCACACTCTGCAAAGCTGTCTTTTGTGAGAATAAAAAATGGAATTGCTTCTTTTGAGTTTCTCCACACAGAAATGAAATGAAGAGTTTTTCACTACACTTGGAATTTGTACATTTGAAACTGAATCATCATTCAGTCCTTTATCATATATCGCATTAAACCTTGTATTAAAAGAATTTGACAACCTAATAACATCACATGGGTGCAAAAAGATCTCTGCCTGGACTTTTAACTGCAGCTGCCGGTAAATACTGATCTACAACAACAAGAACCTGAGTAAGTTCTCTATCAATGTCATCATTCCTACAATATATGAGCGAGTGTTACTTCTCATTACCCAAAAACAAAAATTCAGGCAAGAATGGCTTGAAGTAACAGACAAAAGAACTGCCTCTTACTATGTTTCTTGAAGAGCCATTTAATGGTTTCTGAAAGTTAACATCTGACAGAAACTAAAAAACTGCTATACAGTGTAATGTGGAGAAAGTCAAATACTAGCTTTCACAATTCATTTCCACTCAGAACATTGTGTCAAAAACTGTTAATTATAAATAGAATTAATCATTAATGACTAGAGCACTTCAATAACAAGTTCAGCTAAAATACTCTGGCAGAAAAGATGAGGGTGCATGATGTGCATGATGGGATTGCCTTTGGGAGGGATTTACTCGCTCTCTCACTGCACATAACACCAACAGGCACAGAGGAGGCCACTGACTTCACTCTATTAGAAATAATTTAGGGTGATGCCATGGGAATCTGATAAAGCAGTGGTTCTCAAACTGTGGTACGCGTACCGGCAGTGGTACGTGGAGTGCCGCCAAGTGGTACGCCAAATGACCCTGGAACTGTGTCGTGTGCGCTGAAAAATCGGGACGGGTTTTCATATTTTGTATTTTAATACGTGTCGAATACGCAGCATACGTACTACTATACAGTGCGCGCTAATACTTCAGTGGACACAAGAGATACTCTGTAATTCTATACCACTCTATAGGGAATGCGTGCTACGGATGCAAGTGACCAACTGTATTTAAAAAAAGCTACTGTATCTCCAGCAAATAGGGAGAAAGGAGAATGTGCATGATTTTGGAACTATGCCAACGTTGTAAACACAGGAATGCATAGAAATACGTGCTACGAACGCAGGTAATCTTGTGAGCACACGAAAGCGTGATAACAGAAAAATATTTAAGAACTGTTCTAATTTGAGAAAAATACACTGAGCGTCTCTGTGTTTCGCTCCCATGCGCATGAAATAAAAACTTTAAATAAATACGGAAATAAAAAACGGAAACGCGGAAAAATGCAAGCTTGCGGATTGCTAAAGCAGGTAAGCTACACTATTTTTGAAGAACCTTATTTACCGTTGGCAAAAGAGCTGACAAGTATTATGTGTAGAGAAAAGGCTGCTAAACAGCTCGACCTGCTGCCCCCCTCCCCCTGAAAGACACAGTCATTCATAGAATTATTGAAATGAAGGATTATATCAAAAGTACACTGATAGAGCGCGTTAAGATGAGCAGATGTTTTTCACTGCAATTAGATGAGTCTGTAGTTGATTTGGCCAATTTGCTCGTTTACGTTAGATACGAGTTTGAGGGCATGTCCCATGAAGACTTTCTGTTCTGTAAACCGCTACCAACAGGAACTACAGGAGAGCACATATTTCAGCTTCTGAATGAATTTATCGAAGAGAATGGCCTCGACTGGATAAAATGCGTCTGAGTTTGTACAGACGGTGCTAGAGCAATGACAAGCCGACATAACGGTGTAGTTGCACGAATTAGAGAGGTTGCTCCAGAAATTAATGTACGCATTACAACATCCACCGCGAGACCTTTGCCGTCAAGAAAATGCCTGACGATTTAATATCTGTTAGACTCTGTTGTGAATTGTATCAAGGCTCGAAAAATTAATTCACATCTGCTTTGCTCAACTAAACAGGCTCACCTCTCTCACTGAAATGGTGCTTTTTTATTAGTTGTTGTTAATGTTTTTTTTTTCTGTAAAACACTTTGAGAAGCCACCTTTAAAGGCGCTATATCAAATAAAGTTTATTATTATAATATTTATTATATGTATGTGTGAGTGTGTGTGCAAGCGCGCTCATGTTGGTCATTGAGAATTTCTGGGGTTCCTATGAGATGATGACTTGTAGGTGGTACTTGGATGCTTTGGTTGGATTAGGGGTGGTACTTGGTCCAAAAAGTTTGAGAACCACTGTGATAAAGCATTTATGTAAAGCAGATGAGAAGTCACAGTAATTCGCACATGCTAGAGAACAGTTTTGTTGGATTCCTGAAAACCCCACTTCCCTTCTGCAATGAGTTACATTCCTCACCTTAGCGTACTGTGCCAGGGCGTCGACTAAGGCAAGGGTAGTTTGGGAGAGATAGGTGTTGGCACTGTCCGTCACCAAGGAGGAGGCTCGCCTGATCAGTGCCTCATGGGACAGATTCTCAGCTTGCTAGATGGAAACATAAATACAAAAGACATAGACAAATAAAACAGCTTCAAAATAAGAGTTTTTACCGCTTATTTGTTGGCAAATTACTATTTCAGTAATATACTATGATGTCACTTAGCATTGATAATACAGCTGATTTATTGGGTCAAAGTTCCCAACACCCGGGGTTCACTAGAGAGGCACTTTTCATTATTTCTACAAATTTAACTTGACAATTTCATAGTGGACGTTACATGATTTAAGATGCACCCCCCTGTCATTCTGAAATTAACTGCAATGGACAGCAGCAGGTTATGGTGGATTCTTCCAAGCAAACCAAAAAGACTACCTGGCTGAAATCCAACATAGACGTGCGAAGAGACTGTTCATATTTAGGGTTTTTAATCCTAGATCAAACATTGCTTTGATGTAACATTTTTGTGATAATGCAGTTGCATGAACCACAAACTACATCTCTTAATCAGTGTCAGTTTAAAATGTTCAGGATTTTCAGATCACAATTTTCGGTGGCCTGTCACACAGTCTTGTGATTGGAACCCCTCTGGGGCCCCAGATGTTCTAGTGGCCCCCTTCTGTACAGTCCACAGTTCAATTCTTCTCACAGAGATTTACCAAATTTAGCAAAGTCACTATAATTCCTCATCTATTATCAGTCAATTTTAGGAATTCTCCTATTTCAATACCTGTACACCCAGATTTCCAACTTCACCATCTAACCCAGTCTGTTCTTTGCCCAATTCATAATATACGACACACCCTGGATTTAGCAATTGCAAATCACTATTGTTGCTCACTTCTCTTATCTTGAACTAGGCTTCTCTGACCACTTCGCTATTCTCTTTAAACCTAGATTTGTATGTTTCACAACTGCTGATCAGTTGCAACATATGGTCAAAACATCATTCTTCCACCTCAGAAATATTGCCCAACTACATCCTATGTTGTCACTAACTGTTGCTGAAAGGTTAATGAATACTTTAATCTTTTCTCAAATTGACTACTGCAATGCCCTACTAAATCCACACTGACCAAACTTCAGTATGCCCAGAAATTAGGCAGCCAGCAACTGGATTTACAGTAGTTGGTCCATGAAAATTTCAGGTGAAAGGAAATGGAGGAATAATATTGGAGGCCCATATTTTCTGCAGTCTTGTTCACGCCAACAATTTGCCAATATGAAAGGAGTACAAATACAAGTAGCAAATAAGTAGCACATTGGGAAGTCTAGTATGCATTAAAACTAAAGTGAATTCACCTTCAAACTAGAACCTTTGGAACCTTCTGGAAAAAACAATTCATTTCAACATCATGTCATCATCCACAGAAAACACATTTTGTGCACTGTTTACCTTTCTTTCTACACACTTAAGAGTGGCTTTCACCCTGAGCTTATTTTTTTTAATAATGTAAAATTTTTGTGTGTAAATCAAACAAAAAAATCATTTTTCATAGAGTGTAGTTCAACCTAATCTGAAATATCTAAAATTGGAAAGGATTTGGTCTTGTTTACAGTATTATTTATATATTTTATATTTTCAAGACATTATGGATAAATGTTCAAGTCCAATTAAGTGTACAAAAATAAATGTAAACATAGTGAATAAGCGTTTCAGGATTATAGCTTTAATTTTGGTTTGGTGCACATACTGTAAAGTCAATCCTAGCAGACAGGCATAGCTGTTACTTCTGTATGTGATCTCATTAGCATGGAGTTCATTTATCTTACTTTGTATATGTAACTTTGGTAATGCCATAGACTATTCCTCAAGATGTGCAATGGAGGGGTGACGTACAGTACAGTGGCTGATGATATAAGGCCTCTAATATCTGTGCAGAACTCAGTTTACAGGCAGATAGTACATCTAGGTCTATTAAAAGGAAAAGCATCTTTTAAGAGCTCACTAAAAGGAGGAATCTCACTGTGGGCCAAGTGTTCTTCGGTGCTGAAGATGGGACTGGATGTAAGAATGAAAAGTCCCCATACACAATTGCTTTTTCAGTTGGTGGGGTGGTTATTGTCAACTACAGCAACTATTTTACCTGCTTGTTTTGTACTATACAAAATACTACATATTGTAGACTTAGCTGTAAAAAAGACCTACTGTGGAAATTCATCTAAAGGTCACACATTTACACAGTACTATGCATTAGCTAGCTTGTCTCTTTTCAACATGTACAAAAGTGTGCAATAAAAAGCAAAATTCTAACTGAGCTTGAAGTCAGACACCAATGAGAAGCTGAGGGGTTAAACAGTGCATATTTTCAAAGTGAAGACTGGCAAGTTTAAAAAAACAACAACAGCCTGTTTCTACTTTTTGAGTTCAAAGCGAAAACAGAGCAAAGTCCACAAGTACTGAAAGCAAAACAAGTGCCCGGTAAAAGCAAGGCATCCATAGACAAATAACTTTTTAAAACTATTACAAAGATCATTCAGACATCTCCATATGAAACATCCTTACTTCAAGTCAGGAAACTCAGTCTGACCTGCTCACTTAAAGAATTGCGCTTAAGGAATGGAGAGTCTTTACTCTTGGCAAAATGCTCAGAACTTTAAAAAAAAAAGATATATTCTTACACTTTCCATACAGACATCTCTTGTATTTTCTTAGAATTGAGAAAGCCTGAAGCCTAAGGGTTCAACTAGGTAGAAAAGCAATTGGTGAGGACCATTCTACCTTTGAAAAGGGGACAGCACAGAGCCCCCCGCCCGCTCCCAGAGAGAGGAAGTTACTCCTCAGCAGCAGAGGAATCCGAACAATCCTGTGTCTGCTAGAACTGAGCACGCTCCAAGAGCACCTGGAAAGAAAGGACATAAAAGGTACTAATGCATGTACACTGATCCCATGATCTGTGCCATTTCCCAGAAGACCCTAGGTAATCAGGTTTACCAGACACCCACCAATTTCCATTAAAAAAGCACCTCCTGTATTCAGTACTAAATACACCACATTAGTCTCCACTTCTGTATTTGGGACAATGCTTCACTAGGACTACTACACAGGTATTTTAAGACAAGCTTTGAAATGTTGCACTTTTCTTTTAAATCTTGGGTGTTTTTTAACTTTATTGTACCAAACAATTATGGATCCTAATGCAAAAACAACAGTCATTTAAATCTATAATCTAGAGACGTTACTCTGTGTAGTAAGAACAGTCTGCATATATAGCAGTGACCACTCTCCTCTGTGTATTTTTATACTAGACTTGGTGTCTAGACACGAAGCGTTTCCGTTTTTCTCTAAAAATGGTAAATCACACGTTTTGAATAGGTAAAATCGTGAATTTCAATTTTTGCAAATGCAAGATTTATAAACACATTTAGACTTTGCACTCCTGGAAAGTATTTAGAACAAACTAACATGTAAAATACATTAATAACCCTGATAAAAATAAACAAATCTGTCAACTCAATTACTTCGAACAACAATACTTGGCACCTTGTTTAACATCCAACTCGAAAATGAAGGGTATTATTGCTGAAGATGTTAGTGATTATGTATCTGTTCGCACCGAATACATACGGGAACCCACATTACTGGACAACACATTGTCGATTAGAGCACATACTGTACAGTAAGTACACAAGTTACTTTCTGTTGTTTGTTTACTCGCTCCTCAAAACTGCTCCTGCAAGCCTGGAAGTTGTTTCTTATTTCCGATTGCTGTTGTTTTTAACAACAAGAAGTTTGAATGTCTCAAAGTTGCACTTGCGCGCGTACGTGAAAAAGCAGTCGATTATAGCTCAAAACCCAGGCTACGGACAGTACCTGAACAAGCCAACAGACTGCACTCCCCTTCTGAACGCCGCCATGACTGTCTCTACTCACAGGAAGTTTGTCCGACTATGAAGAAAGTTCCCTCTCACTCAGAAAGCCACTATGGCACAGAGTATTTGCGTCCTATATAATTTGATTGCAACGAAAATAAAGCATTTGGCAAATTTTTGACGTGCTTCGATTTCACTTGCACATGCTGCTCATGTTACTCCTCAGCAATGTTTGCAACTGATCTCAAGCGGCGAAGTCACTGTAACGAATCACCAGCGAAGCCTCTTGTTAATGTTTGACTATGGCCGGGGACGGAGCCCTGCTAAAGTACCACCTTCTGGAAATAAGCTGTAATTGTTGACTGAAGAACTGATTTGCCTATCTGGAAGCAAGATTATCCAAAATTTTAGTTTTAGTCTCAATGTAGTGTTTGCTTCAACATTGCTTTATGTTATAATCTTGGTGTTATTATCAAAAACTTCGATTTTTTAAATAGAAATTGAAATTCATTTTTAAACTGAAATTAATTTATAAAAACATTTTTTTTATCAGTTAAGGACAAAAAAGTATTTATTAGATGCTACCACTTCAAACATTGAAGTGGGACATACCTGTATATATGTAACACATATCTTTCAGTAAAATATTACTAATTATCCCTATTCCAGATATTTAGAGTAATTGCTGAGATCTGATGACTTAGGCCTTACCAAACACCCACAGATGCCGAAATCAGAATCACCTTATTTCCCAAAATATTATGTGTACAAGGAATTTGATCTGGTGTCTTTCAATAATATATATGCACTCCATTTAATAATATATAAACTTTACACACAGGTCTTCAATTATATACTATACACTACATCCTGTATTCACATCTTTTCGTTAAACAGGGTGATGGGGAAAAAGCTATTCAGATTCTGGGTGGTTTTGGTTTTGATTGTAGTGTCTCTCTGAGGCAATGTTTTTAAATAGATGGTGTCTTTGGTGAGAGGAGTTATCGTCAATCTTTCCTGCTCACTTCTTAATTCTGAGCTTAAACAAGTCTTCAGTAGATGGCAAATGACAGCCAATGACTCTCTCTGCACAGCAGACAATGGGTTGTAATTCACCTCTAGAATGGACAGATGTGTTGCCAGACCAAACAGTAATAGAAGCTGTAAGAAGGCTCTCATTAATGGCTCCATAAACCTAGATGAGAATAGTATGGGAAACACTGAGTTTTTTCAGCTGATGCAGGAAATACAATCTCTGGTTAAGCATCCCATTTGAGGGTGCTAGAAATGGTTATTCCTAGAATCTTAAAAGATTACCATACTCACATCATGCTAATGAACAACTTTCCCTCTGTATCTGGCCTTGGACAAGGTACTGATAAGACCCAATAGGGTGGTGTTCTCTGCAAACGTGAGTAGGGAGTACAGGGAGTAAAGTAATGGGGAACGAGCACAGTCTGGAGGTGCACATATGAGGACAAACTCTAAAGAGCTGCAGGCAACAGGACAAATAAATCAACTTCTGTTACATACAGTATCAAAGAACAGGACAAATCGTCTTTCAGAGCATGTACAGTATAGAGAAACTGGGAATACCTTGGAATGTGTCTGCCCTGCAGGGCTGACCAAACACAACATTGTTGTGTACTTATTGAGTTCAGTAAAGAGTGAAACAACACAAGACTGTCTCCTGCTGTTCTGATGAAGACTTTCACACAACCCGCATCAACCACACTTTTACATCTATAGAAAGAGGATATCTATGATATTCCTGTTTACTTTTAGTGTGTGGTAGGTTTACATGTGCAATCTACAGCTTGTAAAGCAATCTTGTAATCTTGTTTGTAATGAATCTATAGAACCTATGCTGAGAATACTCCATTACTGTATAATATATCCATGACTCTAATGTGCTTATGCTGTGTGCATAACTACTGTATTTATACTGAATACTGTACACATTTTTGTAAAGTGTTTCATGAAACTATTACTATAATTATATGATATAATTATATTATATGAGATAATTAAGCCTCCTAACCCACAGTTTCCCGTGAATGTATGATTTCTATTTTTTGTAATTGGTATTCTATCACTAATCTTCCAGTAACCTTGATTTTTTAAAATTTTGTAATGTTAGACAAAAAGTCTTCCCTGATCTGTCCATGAACCTTGGTGAACTGTATACACCAGCAGGTTCTCTGGTCATGTTCATCTTCAGCACTTTGGTTTTTTTACCTCAACTGTAAAAAAGAAACATTCAGCATGATGTCAAAGTAGCCAAAGTAGCCAAATTTTTTTTAAAATAACTTTTGTCTATGCCTATCTTGTCTAACAAGACAAGAAACATTTTTGAGGGAGATGCATTGTGGTTACAGGTGCAATTGCACTTGAGAGTGAGAATCCAGCTGGTTTCCTAGATTTCTTTAAGCCTTCAACAGGAAAAGACCTTGGAAAAGTTCCTGATCAGCTCAATTAGATCACTAAGGTCTGTATGAAAACAATCCAATCCAGGATTGACCAGCCTGCATCTGTAACAGAAAACATATTCTCTAAGATCAAGGGGGTTTACAGTTCATGTTGATGTCGCAAAAAGTTTTATATACTGTTTGTCTAGGTATTTTCAAAAATTATATTGACAATAATAAATTTATTTTTAATAGGCTTTGCTTCTGTTTTTAATTGAATGTACTGATAGAGTGTTCCCGCTGGTAAGATTGATTCACTTTTTCTTTCTATGGGGATTCTCCACAGGAGTACATGCTTATTTGTCCACTGGAGCTATAACAAAATCAAAGTTGTCTTTTGGAATGGACATTTCTTACAAGATAAAGATAATCATATGAAAAAAAAAACTATTTGCAACCTAAAGTATTCAAAACTCTTAATAATTTGCACAGGACTAAAGCTGCCGTATATGCTTGATATTGTAACGCTTACGGCCGACAAGCACTGTGTGTAAGAGCCGGCGTACCAGAGCGGGTGACGTCACCGCCCTTCCCTGTGATAGCAGGACCACAGCTACTGGGCTGTGGAGAGATCTCTCTTTGGCTCACGGGGCTAGGTCGCTGCAGAGAGACGCGGAAGTCCCGGGTTCGAGCCTCCAGTCGGGATGGGGCTGACCAGATGCGGCAAGGGCGCCCGCCTGAGCCCCCGTTGCGTTACATTGGTGTCAGAAGTGGGATGGGATAGCCCTTCGCCGGGGACGGCGATTTAAGCGGGGGAGAGTGTAACGCTTACGGCCGACAAGCACTGTGTGTAAGAGCCGGCGTACCAGAGCGGGTGACGTCACCGCCCTTCCCTGTGATAGCAGGACCACAGCTACTGGGCTGTGGAGAGATCTCTCTTTGGCTCACGGGGCTAGGTCGCTGCAGAGAGACGCGGAAGTCCCGGGTTCGAGCCTCCAGTCGGGATGGGGCCGACCAGATGCGGCAAGGGCGCCCGCCTGAGCCCCCGTTGCGTTACATTGGTGTCAGAAGCGGGGCGGGATAGCCCTTCGCCGGGGACGGCGATTTAAGCGGGGGAGAGTGTAACGCTTACGGCCGACAGGCACTGTGTAAGAGCCGGCGTACCAGAGCGGGTGACGTCACCGCCCTTCCCTGTGATAGCAGGACCACAGCTACTGGGCTGTGAAGAGATCTCTCTTTGGCTCACGGGGCTAGGTCGCTGCAGAGAGACGCGGAAGTCCCGGGTTCGAGCCTCCAGTCGGGATGGGGCCGACCAGATGCGGCAAGGGCGCCCGCCTGAGCCCCCGTTGCGTTACATTGGTGTCAGAAGCGGGGCGGGATAGCCCTTCGCCGGGGACGGCGATTTAAGCGGGGGAGAGTGTAACGCTTACGGCCGACAAGCACTGTGTGTAAGAGCCGGCGTACCAGAGCGGGTGACGTCACCGCCCTTCCCTGTGATAGCAGGACCACAGCTACTGGGCTGTGGAGAGATCTCTCTTTGGCTCACGGGGCTAGGTCGCTGCAGAGAGACGCGGAAGTCCCGGGTTCGAGCCTCCAGTCGGGATGGGGCCGACCAGATGCGGCAAGGGCGCCCGCCTGAGCCCCCGTTGCGTTACAATATTATAACATTATCTTGACATATGAAATACACCTTTTCAGTTAAACCTTCATTGCAGATTGTTTTGGTCACATTTCAAGGAACATGGTGCCATAACTTCCAACCCTTTTTAACAAGCCATTGTGGATATACTGTACAGTAGTAAAGGAAAAAAGTTCCTCCAATCTCAAATTTAAAATACAAAATTAAAAAATAACTTTAGCACAGCCCATTCATTTGTCACTGTCTTTCACAGATCATTATTTTCCTATTATGCTGGAAATACATCATAGGAGAGTAATAATGAGTGAGGCACTTCTGTCCTGCTCCTTTCAGTGTGTTCATTTGGGTGGTTTCTTTGCTGTGGGTTGGGTTGGGTGTGGACAAAGTAATTCAGGGCTTCAGGTGTGAAATGCCTTAGATGTCTCCTTTTGACCCTTTTTGGTCAGTCTGTTTCCCTTTAAAGCAAAGACTTGTTTTCTTTCTTTTTCTATGTTTGAGTTGGTGACTTTGAGTAATCACCTCCATGATCCTAAAGCCAGGTGATTTCATCAAGGTGCTTTGTCATTCTATACAAATCCCTGGCTTGATTTACAAGCATGGTGTCATGAAACAGGTTTGGCAAGTAGTGTATTGAGAAAATGATGAGTCGTGAAACGTGCAAGTATGTCCAGAGTGTGTATTCTATCCAGTCATTTATTAACTGCTTTAAGCAATACAGGGTCATGGGGGAGCCTTAGCCTTACCTGGTAATGGGTGCAAGGCAGGATACACCCTGGATGGGATGCCAGTCCGTCACAAGGTACCCATAGACACAAACATGCACACTCACAACTAGGCCAATTTCTTCCAGAAGCCAATAAAACTGGTAGAATGTTTTTTGACTTGAAGGAAATCAGAGCACACAGAAGAAACCCACATGAACACAGTGAGAACATACAGTACAAACTCCACACAGATAACACCCCAGGAATTGAACCCAGGGCCCCAGTGCTGCAGGGCAGCAATACCAACCACCTGCTGCTGTATGCTGCCTACCGTCCTGTTGTTTTGACCATACTATAATGTGCATACAGTTACAAAGTGTTGCCTATGTGAATGTGACATCCTTGGCCAGGATGCAAAGAAGTAGCTTCTTCCAAAGGCAAAGCACAAAAATAGACCACCTAGTTAAAAAAATACACCCAAATGACATAAAAAAGTCTATGTAAAAAAAAAACACTCCCGTCCTTTCAAATAAATTCAAGTAGAGTAGAGGGTATTATATTTTGGTGTTGTTTAGCATCTATGGGTATTTAGTTTGGGTCCACGTTTAAAAAGGAGTATTATTGAACTCCAACACTTAACAGCACGTTTTGAACAGGATATTTTAATAACAGGTTCTGTCTGCTAAGACGCACAAGTCTGGTTAAAATGGACATTCCTGCAGGACTTGAGGTAAAATAAATGTTCTTAAATGGTCGTCTCAATCTCCAGATCTTAGTCTGGTTGAACCCCTGTAATTTCAATGCATTAATGCAGGCAGTTCGCTACTGGAAATTACGGGACTAAATTGACTTAATCTGTTACATACAGTACAACTTTGATCTCCGCAATGTTATCAAGATTACAGTAATTTTTCTCAGAAAAGCATATCCGTATTTTAAAAAATATATTTTTTTCTCTTTTTAATCAAGTGTATGAGTCTGAAGGTCTGAAGACAATAAAACGGAATGAAATCGTTAAGTTAAATTTAATGCCTATGTTGACTTTTCCACAACAACGGAGGCTGATTTTGAGCCAGAGAGCAGTGGAGTGTAGCTCTGTTTAAAGGAAGAACTGCTAAAACAATCCCTGAAGAGTGATTACAATTTGTAAGAAAAATTTATATTCAGGGCAAATAAAAAAGAGAAGCGAATATGTTTCCGTTAGATCTGGCCGACTCAAGTAGTAAAGCCAAGCCACAGGAATGTTTTAAGTAATAATAATAATAATAATAATAATAATAATAATAATAATAATAATAATAATAATAATAATAATAACGTGAGGTTTTATTATAAAGCTGAAAAGCATCATTTCAGTTTGGGAATGATATAGATGTTAAAAAATTGTTCAAAAGCACTACTAATTACAAAGAATAAACCCACGTTATCTGGGTTATTATTAGTGTTTAACAATAACCATTTTTAGACACGTCTAGAAATGACATAATCGCTGTGACGTAACAATTAGCCGCCTAGAGACGCGTCTTTTTAATATAATTTGTAAAAAGCTAATATACTTAGCGGAGAAATCACAGATTTCATTTCAGAAACACATTAAGTCGTTTTTTTCTATTCTTTCTATTGGAAGGAAGAATCACCCATTCTTATTGGACGAGG
This sequence comes from Lepisosteus platostomus, assembly GCF_059453375.1. Lineage (NCBI taxonomy): Eukaryota > Metazoa > Chordata > Actinopteri > Semionotiformes > Lepisosteidae > Lepisosteus > Lepisosteus platostomus. Next base: position 20,512,339 of record NC_142617.1, read on the forward strand.
TAGGGAATAGCTGAGCCACAAATTGACGCGATTATTTTACTTAAATGTTTTCGCCCGGGAAGAAACAGTTTTAATGGCAGCACTGCGTACCGAGAAGGAAAGGGTTGTCTTAAGCTATTTCCCACGGGTGTTCACTAGCAGCGTTTTGCACACAGTGCAGCACTAAACAGAAAATATAGTTGTTCATGTTTGTCTTTTTATTATGGATCTATTCTTTTTAATGCGTTTAATAATGTCAATATGATATAGAAGAGTTGAATGATAGACATCGAATACCAACTTCTGGCTTGTCAGAAATACATTTATAAACGCTAAGTAACAAATAAAGTCTAGCTCACCTTTCATTTTGCTGTTCTTGCTGTTCTGTGAGAGAAACAAGATGAGCTTGAGTCACTGTAAGTGTCAGAAGAGAGGGAGAAATTGGGTCTCCTGTCTGTCCACCCAGACAGAGTGCCAGTGCCCTGGGCCAGGTATGACACCTTGTCTTCCACACACACACACCATGTCTTATTCTTACAAAATCAGCTTTTCATTACTTCATTAGACTTTTAATTTAATACTTTCCAGCTCCTTCTCTCCATGATATGAGGGAGAGAAGTTAAAATACAGTGTTTAAAAGAAGAAATCAACAAATAATAAAAGCTAATTAAGAAAATGATCATTTCAATAGCCTAATTAAAATGTTGGTTAAATCAAAATCTAGGATACATGGTAAAGCAGATTTTTATTATTCCATACTGTCAAAAGTTAGGTCTTAAACAGGTCCTCTTTTACTGTATGTGTGCTGTGCTTCCAATACAGTTTTAATGAGTTTAGATTGTTATTAGAAACTGCTAGTTAATTGGGGCTGTTGTCCCTCAGACGGCAGTTTCTTTTCAGGGTTATCTGACTGGTAGCTTTAGGGGAGACTGTGTTGAAGCAGCACCAGTGTCTTCCTGCTGTCCTGATGACTGTGTGTCTGTTGCAGATGAAATCATAGCTGTAATGGAGGCTATGAACTCTGAGCCAGACATGCAGGAGCTCATGAAAGAGCTCTATACCCTCCTACAGCAAAACACGAAGGGGACACTGCCGGTGATCTTGAGGTTTCTTAGCAGCAGCCAGGTGATACCTCCTCATCCATACATTCACACTTCAGAAGTGCAGTTCAGTCTGATCTACAGAGAGAGCTCATTGCACTGAAACACTGTGAACCTGTTTTCTAACTGACAACCTAGTGATCTCTGATTTATTTTTTATTACTAATAAATAATAATATATAAATATATATATCTTGTAATTTGATAGCATTTGATCACTACTACCTTAAGGTTGCTGTTGGAAGAGGTGTTAGTAGGGCCAGCAGGGGGCGCTCAGCCTGCAGTCTATGTCAGTCTTAATGCCCCAGTATAGTGACGGGGACACTATACTGTAAAAAAGGTGCCATCCTTCTGATGAGACGTAAAACCGAGGTCCTGACTCTCTGTGGTCATTAAAAATCCCAGGTGTTTTTCTAAAAGAGTATGGGTGTAACCCCGGCGTCCTGGCCAAATTTCCCATTGGCCCTTACCAATCATGGCCTCCATATAATCCCCATCTATGAATTGGCTTCATTACTCTGATCTCCTCCCCACTGATAGCCGATGTGTGGTAAGCGTTCTAGCGCACTATGGCTGCCCTCGCATCATCCAGGTGGATACTGCACATTGGTGGTGGTGGAGGGGAGTCCCCATTACCTGTAAAGCACTTTGAGTGGAATGTCCAGAAAAGCGCTGTATACTGTAAGTGTAAGGAGTTATTAATTATTATTATTACTACTAAAAAGGGAATACTTTCTACTGTATATTCTATTCACTCACCAATGTGGTGAATTGGTTTGTTCTACAGTAGTTGTACGTCTCCACTGTTTCAGACTCAGTAATTGTTGACAATCGTGACTGTCTCCCTGAAGGATCCCTGTGAGCTTACACCACTGATGCTGTGATGAGAGCAGCAGTCTCACCCCTTGTTATCGTTCTCCCCTTTTCTAGATGACACCTGCTCTTCGCACTGCAATCCTCCAGGCAGTGGAGAGGCTGCTCTGTGAGACAGGGGCAGCTCTACAATTGGATGAGTCACTGGCTAAGAGCACTGTGTCAGTGGGCTTAAAAGAAATGACCATGTCATCTGTAAGTGATCCCCCTTCAGGTCCTGCCTTTGGAGCAATCTTTTCCTGGACTTGTTGTCTTAAAGAGGAGTAGTTTTAGTTCAGTCAAGATATGAAGTTGTTTGCATGAACTTGGCAATGAAAGAAGATTCCTCATCTGTTAAGCATGATGTCTTTATTCTATCCATTGCTCAACCACCAAGACTCCTGACTTCTTCTTCTTCTTTTTCACAGCCTTAGTCCCAGACTGTCCTGGGGTCAGCTGCTTTGGTTGCTCTTCTCCATTTGTCTCTGTCGAGCACATCTTCCTCACTCACTTCACATACCTCCATATCTTTTCTCACACAATCTATCCATCTCTTTCTAGGCCTGCCTCTTCCTCTGTTACCTTCCACCTCAAATTCCATTACCCTCTTTGTTACTTCCTCAAAGTCCCTCCTCATGATATGTCCATACCACCGTAACCTCGCCTCTCGCATCTTCTCAACCACATCCACCACCCTACATCGTCTACGGATTTCTTCATTTCTGATCTTATCCTTCATTGAAATCTGCAGAATCCATCTCAACATCCTCATTTCAGTTCTTCTCATCAAGTTCTCTTCCCTCTTTCCAACTGCCAAGCATTCAGCTCCATATAGTAGTACAGGTCTAATCACAGTCTTGTACATTTTGCACTTTAACTTTCTGGGAATTTTCCTGTCACAGATTAAGACTCCTGACATGAAAGATAAAATAAAACATTTTTTGTGACTGTTACAGAAATGGCTGCCTGATTGGCAGCAAGCATGCAGCAATATTGTCGTGTCTGTGGTGAGAGATCACTATCATACAACCATGGACATGGTGCTGTCATATTTACAGCCTGGAGAGCTCCCACACCACGCCCTGCTGCAGGCTGTGTCAGATATCTCCCGTCACTGCAGTAAGTTCAGTGCTTGTAATGGTACAGTATGTGGACTAGGAACACACATTGCATCTGATTACTGTTCTTTTGAGTAGGTGAAATTCAGAGCTCTCAATACTCAAATCTTTTGTTTGTGGACTGAGTGTGGTATAATTAGATGAGGTTAAAGGTAAAAACCAATGAATCGTTTTAAAGAGACATGATTATTTACCCGGGCAGGCTTCGCACCTTAAGTGTAACGGTGGGCCTTGGCCCCTATCCAGTTTGAAATGTGTTTTTTTCTACTTTTGCAGTCCTTGAAATTGCCAGTGACATGGGGAAAATTTTGAACCTTTTAGTGCCTCTTCTGCCTTTAGCAAAAACCAAAGTCATGAGGGCAATGATGTCTTTTGGTAAGTGTGAAAGCTTGGTTGATTAGTGAGATATTCATTTAACATGTTTGAGAGGAGGATTTAATAGTTTAAGGCCACAGAGTTACATTGAGAGTACCTTGACTTAACTTATTCTCACTGAGCTACAGTACAGCTGTAGAAAATAATCAGAGAGTGAAGCAGCTAATGGCTCAACATACAGCTATGTGATAAAACGAACATTACTTGTGACTTTCCAGCATTAGGAAGCCTGTGTGAGAGTTGGAGTCAATATCAATCCCAGGCTCCAGCTGACAACATCCTGGATGTCTCACAACAGATCAGCACCAGCTATGATATTATGTCCAGTTGGCTGCCAACAACTAACTTAAAGGTATGACATCTCCTCTGTATATTGCTTTATGATTTATTGATCATCTATAACTCCATGTCCTGACGATAATGAAAACATGGCAGGTGTGACTGTGCAGGAATCAGGTAGGACCAGCTGGACAGAGGGATGATCACCAGAATCAGGATACACAAGTTATATTTTTGTGTCTATCTGATGTTGTGGACAGGTTTGCTGTCCTCTGATTGGATTGCTTGTTTGAATACTGATGTTCTCATCTCATCTTTGTCGGTAGGTGACTGAAGCCATCGTTTTGGCATTTGGACCCATGTGTAGGTTTCTGTCAGAGGAGATCCTTCAAAGAAACCTGCTAGGAATTGTTTATGCCTTCCTGCCATTGTACACAGTTGAATGGAATATCCAGTACAACAGAATCAACAAGGTGGGTTTGTGTTGAGCACTAGGACTGCAGCTTTGCTGCTTGGGCAGATAGGAAGAATCTAACTGAATGTGTGTTTAGAAGAGGTTTCTGTTTCATTTGAATTCCTCACTCATATAATCAAATTACAGAAGATTTTTAACACCTTAAGAAAGAATTATGCTGAGAAATTTGCAAATATCATTGTGGAAATTTGCAAGACGGATTGTTCTACCAGTAGTTGGATGCAGATGAATCTACCAGTACAGAATGGAAAGAGGGAGAAATTCTGTTACTGTTTTGTTTTCTTTATGATAAAGCTAAACTTTAGATTGCGAGAGTCAGGCATTTGGCTGGCTCTCCAAATTCACATACATGTGCTCTTCATTCAGAGTCTCAGTTTGGTTGTGGAGGCAGGACTTCAGAAAGGTAGACAGGTTCTGAATTGTCATCTGAACTACATGATGAACATGATGCACACAAAGGTAATAGGGACTAAAGTTTGCAGCTACAGTATGACATATCACTCTTCACCTACCAAGGAAGACATCACACACTGGCAAAATACTGTACAATGAATGATACATGTGTTTACTGTTGAATTCACATTAACATTAAAGTCTGTAACATATTGTGTAACTTTCCAATTTAAAAATACATCTTAATCAAATTCATACAATCTCTGCCACTAATGTGTCTGAGTAGGTAAAGGAAATTTCTCTATTTCTCTCAGATCTGTGAGTCTTTTGATCCTCCAGAGGATGAGAGATACATGTACCTGATCAAGAGCTTCATTGACTTAGGTGGGGGCTTAAAGCTTTATCTCAAACTTGATGTTTGAATCATAGTCTAAGACAAAGACAGTTTGACAGCTTGAGGAATAGATACAGTTCTCTGAATCTAGGAGTGAGCTGTAATCAGGTGGGCATTGATGGAATGTGTGTGTAAGCTTAACTTGTGCGACTTCCTTCTGTTTTGTTTCTCTGCAGCCAAGGTCTTTCCACAGAAGGTCCTGCAGTTTGTTTTGGTAATGCTGGACAGTCCAGTGGAGCAGAACCAGCTGGGGAGCCTTACTCTGCTCTCAAATATTGTACATCAAGGTGTGTGCGCACAGGTCCTGAGCCACTTTCATTGCTAATGAAGCTCCAACATCATGGCCACTAGTAATGTCTCAATTTCTTCACAGCATCTGTATTATTTAAGAAGTAGGAATTAAAAATCAGTGCTGATGGAGCATGGGCATTTTCTCTATCTACAAATGAGGTGATCTCTATTTTCTAGTCACCTCTTCCTCCAGTCTCTGCTCTGTCTCATTCATCTGTTTGCACTAGAACTGCACTCATACTGTATGATTGATTGTATGTTCAGATTTCCTCAGTGGACATTTGAAGGAGTATGTGCTGAAGTCCTTTACTGGGACCCTTGGAAACACCAGCAATAAGGTACAGTCCAGCCTAAATAATATGGCCTCACTCTGTTGTTATGTGTTTATGTTCTCCTGTATATCCTACTGCATCTTTGGATATGTGGATAATTCTATGGAAATACTCTAGGATGTGTAAGTAGGGTTTGTGTTTTTCATAATGTGTTGAACCTGATCCTCAGTAATGATGTGCTGTGGTTCCTGTCCTCAGGTGAAACATCTGCAGTCCCAGGTGTTGATGGAGATGGGGAAAAGGGGCTATCTGGGGCTGGAGGGCACAGTTGTCGCACTGCAATACATTGTAAAGAACTGTGCCCTTGTAGATGACATCACCAAGGTATGGAGTTGTGTATGGAATCAGGTTTACCTCGGTAGTGGTTTGGTGTAGTGACATTTTGTAGTTACACATCTGTACATTTTAAATTTGAGTGAGTGAGGTGTAAAAGCAGTGGGAAAATATTTGTGTTTTTCTGTCTTCAGAGCTCCAGGGACCCTGCGAGTATAAGCGCTGTGAGACACAGTTTTGAGGCAGTGCTGTGTTGCTGGTGCACAGATGATACTGTGACTGAAGTAAGTGTCTCACTATGGTCTCTGTCACATTGTACATTACTTTTCCATCTCTGAGGTCACATCGATTGTATTGTTTACAATACAGTGCTGCTTTGCTGTGGTTGAGATTTAAGTGACCTCTGTTTTGTATTGTTCTTATCAGATGCTGTGGTCCAACCTGTTGAAGGCCATTTTCTGGAGAACATACAGTGATGCTCTGCCTGTATTGTGCAATAATCTGAATGTGCTCTACAGCAGGCTGTGTGAGAAGGGCTACTCTGTGATCTCTGACTTTGAAGAGCTGGGTTAGTATAGAGGCTCATCTAGTGAGTAAGTGACAGAACAGATCAACATGAATTTTACTTGTAAACAGGGACTATGTTTAGGAACTCCAATGGGAGTGGCTCCGCTGTCCACTTGGCGTGACAGTGTAGTATATTTGGTATTTCCAGAATCATTTCACTCCAAAGTGCTTACCCGTGTTTCATTTTTATGTCAATGTCTCTGTTTTTCAGATTACATAGCTTCACCAGATATCATGCTAATTAGACTTCTGGTAAGTCAGGCCACAGCTGGCAGAACACAAGTCACCTTGAGTGAGTTGAGAAAGGCATGAGTTCTGAAGCTTAGTAGTTATCAGTGGTCCTGAGCTGAATTTCTGTGGTTATGTCTGTTTCCCAGCTTGGAGCCTCTCAGTCGCTCAGAGGTGGGCATGAGTGCCTGACACTTCTGCACTCCCTGAGCTCAATCATCCACCCCAGGCTGCACAGCATGTGGGAGCATCTCATTCCACCCCTGGCCAGGAACCTCACAGGTACCCCCACACTGACCCCACTGCCCTGCGATGGACTGGCTTTCCGCCCAAGGTGTACCTTGACTTGTGCCCCTGCCCTGAATTGGAAGAAGCAAATTCGAAAATGGATAGATGGATGAAATGTTTTGCTGCTGCTTTCATTGTTGCAGTGTGTTTGAATAGTTTGGGGATATTTGTTAACAAACAGCACAGAAAGGACACTAATTTGAAATCAACATATGTTGCAGTGTTCTAATCATCCTCAGAATTACAGCAATATTTTTGTAGGAGAGCATAGCAGATTTGCCCTTAATCAATGGAGATATTTAGTTTCATTCATAGGGTTGATCAGATATGAATTGTTAAGAATGTAAAAAGTTACAAAGAAGAGAGCAATCTATTTTGCTTGTTTGTTAGTAAGAATCTAATTGATTCAGGGATTTCATCTGACCATTTATTGAAATAAACCAGGACATCAGTTTGAGCAATACTGCTGGGAAGCTTCCTTATTATTATATACTGTATTATTTTGTCCATTTAATCCAAAATATGATGCCATTTTCATATCTTGTCCAGAATTGTACAGGACTACAGCAGATCAAACCAGGATTAACTTTGTCAGCATTTATTTGTCACAGTTGTAACTTACCTGATTTTCTGGGTTAACTGCCTGAATCACACCTATTCTTGATCAATAATCTCTGTACTGCTCCAGTCCATATATGACGGTGTTTAACTCTTTCTCTGTTGTGTTTCAGAATCGCAAGGGGTAGAGATATCCCTGGAGCAGTGGCAGGAAGGGCTGTATGTGGTATGTACTGAGAGAGAGGGCAGGATAGATAACATACCCAATGTAAAGGGAGGGGGCCAGGCAAAGAAAGTAATGTTTTTCCTGTTAAGGGAATGTCAGGCATTAAACAATGACAGCTATCTTATGCTTGAGCACCTGAGTACCCGTGGAATAATGTAAATAAATTTTCCTGAGCTGAAATTGCTGTATTATATTGTGTGCTAATACCTGTGTAGTTCCACAAGGTGGTGTCTGAATGTGTCCACTGTGCATCCTATTATGGAACTGAGTGCCTCCCCTGTGTGTGTTCAGCTCCTGTCTAACACCCTGAGTTCAGTGGCAGATGAGGCCTGGGCCTGCAGCCTCACAAAAGCCATGACCAGAGGCATTTGCACACTCATCTCCACCAGTGAGGAGAAGGTGAGTCTGATAAGAGAACCTCAAAATGTTATGTACTGTCTGTGACCGGAATAGCTCTCTGTGTCTGTAGCATCATGCTTCTGAATGAGGTTTATCCCCTGAATAATGATCTCTGGAAAATATTTCAGAAAAATAAGACTCAAGATATACTGTAGTATAGGTCAAAGACTCTGACTAGTAATTTGTTCTGTATTGTGAGTGTGCAGGCTGGCCAATAGTAAGGTGATGATGTGTGAGTGATCTGTTAGAGGATCCACACTTCCCTAACTGTCATGTCCTCTCAGTGCTGTTGTACAGAGCAGCTTCCTGAGCTCAGTGTTCACTCTGCTCTCCGCTGGTGTCACAGGCCTTCCTGTGCCAGTGCGTGGGTGTGGCAGTCCAGCACGTCTCTCGCCAGGACACTGTGAGAGATGTGCTTCAGGACGCTCTCCTAGGAGTTCGGTATGAGAGGCCTGTGGAGAGAGAGGTAAAGTGATCCGTCTCTTGAGTAACTCTAAAAGGCTCATAGTTATGAGGTTGGAAATGTGTCAGTCTAGGAAATGATATTATATGAATGTGAAAATAATTTAAAGAAAACTTTTTTTCTCCTTAAAAATGTAATTTGTAATGTTGACTATATATAATTTCATTACGTAATTAAAATATAATTATACAGTACAGTCTTACACCTGTTGCTTGCTGGGATAGGCTCCGGCTCCTCCACGATCCTGAATTGGATGAAATGGTTAGAAAATGGATGGATAGATGTTATTATAGATGATAAGCACTTACTCTAGTTGTCAGTTGGACACTGACAGTGGTCAAAACTGGAGAAACTGGAGAATCTGGGGAAACTGGTCTCCTCAAACGCAGCATAGAATTGAGGTGTCTGGCGAGCACCCACCCTTGGTATTTCAGTGATTTAATAAATAGATTTCTCCATTCTTGCTCCAATGTAATGGAGCATTTTTCCCATTGACGTTTTTTAAAACATGCAGTAGTAGTGTTAGTCAGGGGGTAGAAGCCAACAGGAGCTTCTAGAGGGCCAACAGAGTCTGAGATGTGTTCTCTCTCCTTGTCTCATTCTAACATATAAGTGTTGTGTATCTATTGGAGTATATTTAAACATATAGTTGTCTAAAATGATATTGGTGACTGTGCTGTATTTTCAATGAATCTGAAGAAACACACCATGGTAGTACTTGCACTGTACAAGGGTCACTAAGAGAGCCTGTCTGGTTTCCCAGGGCCTGGCAGTGTTGATGGGGCTGTGTGCTAGTGCCCACCCTGATGTGGTGCTGTCTGTGCTGGAGGGAGTGGAGAAGACCGATCCGGAGATCTACTGCAGTGATCTTTGCTCTGAGGTAGGTACACTAGTGCCTGAGTGACAAACCACAGCTCTTCTTTAATATCAGCCTTTGCCTACAGTTTTCTTTCAGCACTACTACAGCAATACTCTTAGGAGCTAATATAGTCGAAATGCCCTGCTTCTTGGACTTTAAATAGTTTTTGTCATTTATGTTGACTTAATTCTAAATTTTTCTTTTTGGAAATATTAACTGTGTTGTTTGTAGAATCATTAAGAACATTACATACTTAGTGAGAAGCAGAATGAGTTTTATACATGCTTTATTCTTTTAATTCCATGATGTACATGTATTACTTGCGTTTACAAAAGGTCTCTTTTGATCTTTTAAATTGGACACAATTTGTTTTTAATTGCAAGTGCACAGTGAAAGAATTCAATCATTCAGTAAGCATAGGAGCTCTGAGTGCAGGATAATTCCTCAGTTTACGTTGAGGACTCTTCTCTATGGACATTTCATGAGGACTCAAACTGAAGCTCACAGTTCTTTTTAATTAAACAAACAGCTGAAATGATTAATGAGAAGATGCCATCTACACTGTGTTGGTTTTCCCTGCAGAGTGATTTTACCATCGCTCTCATCCTTTCCTATGGGCATGTTGCTCTCAAAGCACCATGGCTCCTGCAACAGAGAATGGAGACTGACTTTTTTGGCAGAGTCAGACAACATTTCACCACTAAGGTAGGCAAAGGTTTAGTGTTTCTTGAAGGACAAAAGGCCTGTGAACATAATCCTAACAGGTCCTTTCTTTAATGTGTGTAAAAAAGGATCTCAGACTCAGACTCTGAAAGACTCCTTGAGTGCAGATCCCAGTTCAGGCTGGTGGAGATGAAGTGTTCATCCTCCTTGCAGGAGTGCCTGGGCTTTGAGTGAGTGAGTTACTGTCTGTCCCCCTGCAGGACTCTAGCATCAGACTGATCCTATGCCGCAGTGTGCTGATGATCTCTCAGGCCGTGCTGAGCTCCAGTCACACTGGAACTCCCAGCTTCCCAGCCAAGGCCCACCTCCTGGAGACAATGGTGGTCAGTGTCACCTGCTGCATTGAGACTGTTGGTTTCACACAGTGATGTTCTGGACAGTCTTATTCTTTCAGTATGAATCAGCTGGGAGCAAAGTGGTATTACTCTTTCCCTGCCTGCAGATGATCCCAATCTTTCAAAACTGTGTTACATCATTTTATGTGCACCAGGCCAGCTCTGTCTCATGATTAAGGGCTGGAAATGATTTTGGTATAATGGGATTCTTAGAATATGCTATCAGGAATAGCGGGACATATCAGGAATATTCTGATATTCCAGTGACCTTCTTCATCACTGATTCTTCACTTCCTTTTCTTGACTCTGAGTTCCTTTGCACATATTGTACAAGGATCTCTGTGAGATTCCAATGGAAAGAAGTGGTGTTTTGAGGTTCTGGAAACTTTCTCTCTTCCATCACTTTACAGGAGTTTATTAAAGAGGAGCCCAGTGACCCCCTGAGCTCTCCAGTTCGCTTGCTGGCCCTGCGCAACTGTGTGATACTGAGGTACAGCTTCTTGAATAATCTTTCATTACTGCAGCTGTCTCAAAATTACATTTTTAGCTGTGCTTGAAACAAGAGAAACAAGAGGAGACATTAGGTTTGATGCCCTCATAGTAAGTTTTACAATTTTAAGTGTTGTACATCAACTCCCTTACTTCCACATTCTTACACTGTATACTATAATTTAAAATATACTGTAAGGTAGTGTATGATCTTCATTTATTGCCACATTATTTGTGTAAAATGATGTGATGTCATTGGGATTCCAGCTCTTTTAATATGATAACTCAGTTCTAAAAGTTAATAACTGATCAATACTGTGTCTCCTCAAACTTTATCTTGTCACACAGTTGTTTCAACCCAGTGCTGCCTGATGTGCACAATACCTTACTGCACATTTGTGCAAAGGCTGTGCTCACATTGTCTCCAGAGGATTCCAGTGGGCCTGAGCCCCAGGTAAGGAGTGATAGACTTGACTATTTGACACTAAGTAGGACACATAAATGTATAAAGAATATTGTTTCTTTATGGAGTCTTCCAGGATTCACAGGTTGGAAAGATTACTTGAACTATTCATTTCAAAGCATAACCTTTGAAAAAAGTTTTTTTTTATGAATGTCTATGTGCTATGTGTGGGGTAGGTGCTGTACAGTGACTTTGCTGAGGCTCTTCTGTACCTGCTGCTCAAAACACTGCAGCAAAACATCCGGCCAGCTGGACTGCAGGGAGCACTTGAGGTCAGAACTTTATTCTATTGTGATTTGGAAGCTTGGTATCAGACTTCTGTTTCAGAAGAACAGAAGAAGTTAAAAACAATAAAACAGTTCAAGCATATTGTAGCTTAATGGACAGAAATAAATACATGATATTTTTGTAATTCATGCTGGTAAATTTGTAATAATAAGGTGTCAAATCTGCCATATTTGTGTACAAGGTAATTATAGAAGGGATGTGTTATCATTCTACCTTCAAACAATCCTAATAGTGTTGGTGGTTTTAAAACTGTCATTTGCTCTATCACGACACTCACTGTCTTTTCCTTGTTTTCCTCAGCCTGTGGAAGCCTGGCTCAGCTCTGCCCATACCTGGGAGAGAGTGAGAGCCATTGAAATCACAAAAGCCCTTCTCCTGTTCTACCTTGAGAACTTTAATCCCATGGTGAGACTGAAGTCATACTGTATATTAACAAAGTGGAATTCTTTTTAGGGAAAATCTATTCTTAATTAAGCACACCTGTGACCACATGGTTTGAGGAATTGAAGGGAAACTGTCAGTTCATGGTTGCTATAAATGTAATTCCGCAGCCGAAGCAGACTCATCAGACTCATCTCTGGAATCTGTTCTCTGTCCCAGAATAACTTGATGTTCCCTGTTGGGGAGCTCCTAGGACTCCTCTTCCCCCGGTGCTGTGATACAGAGCCATCTGTCAGGGAGAAGGCAATGGAGTGTGTCATCACAGTACTGGACATCTGGATGAGCAGAGAAGGTAAAAATGAAGCAGCTCACAGTACAAACAAAAACAATTTAAAATTCTGAGTGTGGATAGATAGTGGATCTGTTCCTGACAGTACTGAGAGATGGTTACTCTGTGCCTCACTGACTCAGAGACTTGTACTTCTGAGTATTTATAGACAGTGATCTTCTATCAGATCTAGTGGATCACTCGGTTCAACAAGATCTTTCTCTAAACAGAATTAATATCAAACATATCTGAGAATCACTAACAGTTTGTATCCTGTGTGTTAAATTCATGCTGTTTCTCTGCAGGTCGAGCTCACAAAAGCTGTGCCAAGAGTCTCATGACTCTGAAAAAATCAGTGTTCATGGAGCTTGACCAGGGCACAGTCAGGGGCTCTTGCTCTGCTGTCACACAGGTAAGGACAGTCTCTAACACAGCCATGGCAAGGAGCTTGGTGTGCTGTCTGGAAATTATAGTGCAAAGCAGTAAATACTGAAAACTGCTTTGCTTTGGTGTTTCTTATTTCGTCTGTGATTACTCTAGAACTGGACATTGTTTTTTATGGACACGGCCTGAGATTTTCAGATTAATGGTTTCATTCCATCACTTTTGTGTTCAATGTAGGGGGTTGACATCAGATTCTTGGTTGTGAGTGGGTTATAATTGTATTTGTGCTGACCTCTTGAAGGATGATGTCTATGAAGGTGTTGTCTTGTCTGAACCTCTTTGTTCACTGTTTATTAAATCCCAAGATTTTTATGTCTGCTCTTCTGGCTGGTGCTAAAACAGATGGAGCCTGATCTATCTATGTCTTTGTTTCCCAGCTGGTAGGTCGATTGCTCCCTCACCACCAAGTGAAGATCATGATAAGAGGCCTGTTTGACAGGCTGCTGCTGGACTCTCAGCACAGCTGCTCCAGTGCAGCGTGTATCACCATCACACGCCTCTTCCAGAGTCACAGCAAGGAGCTGGCCAGCATGGTGAGGACATAACAGCATTGTCATATTACACGACAGTAGCCTTATCCTTTTATCATTCTGATCTTGTGTGTTAAAAGCTTCCTAGAGAAGCAGAGTGCTGGTAACTCCATGAGAGTTACACTAAACTCTGTCTGTGTTCCCTCGAGTATCTTTACCTCTTAGGAACCAAGAGAGTCTCTGTGTGCCGGTACTTGAGCTGTGAGCAATATCTCGGCTGCCAGATCATTAGGACTCTTTCATACTGTAGGTGATGTGGGATTTTAGTTCACAGTAACAATCACAAATTGTGACAGTAAATTGAGAGTACTTGATGACTTTTAGGAACCTATCAAACATAACAATTTGCAGTCTAACACATAGGTTATAAATATACAATATAATACACTATATACAATTTATTGGTATTACACCAAAACCATGCATAACAAACAACAAACGTCATAGAATATATCTGAACGGATCTGCTGGGATTACAAAGAGTAGAGTTCAAAGATTTTTAATTTATCAACTAAATGTGTGTGATCTGTCTCATAGGTCTATCAGTCTCAAATACTTCCATCTTATTTATATGCTCAAATAGAAAATGTGCATTTACAGTGTAGTGTGCTCTCTGAAGGCACCAGTTCTGTAGGGTTTGGGCATTTACTGGGACAATTATTAAATGTAGCAGTAAATCACAAAATTGATTCTTTTGATGGCTTTAGAATCCAACCATGCGATATAACTCAAACAACGCACACACACACGGGTACTAATACAAGAGGATACATTTATTAATACATAAAATATGCATATAAACCTAACAGATCTTATCGAGAGGGTTATCAGAATACAAAAGGTATATATTCAGTCAGTTACAAAGTGTTACACATATCAAGAGGACATATGTTCAGTATATCATTCATTAAGACCGTTTCATAAATGAACTTGGTTATAACTTCTACATTAGATACTCAAAACAAGTACATAACTCTTAGGAATTAAATTGATATCAACTGGTTGGGATAACAATTGAATTCTCGAGCTGTAATGCATTGAAGTTGAATACTCATCCAATCTCTGGGGATTCAGATCTCCTGCGGGCACAAATAAACAGTTGCAGGCTTGTTGCTGTCCAATCCGCGCTCTCTGGCTAGGTGCCAGGCTGTGCTGTGCGGTTTGCGACGGTGCGCTGCAGATGCTCACTGACTGGCTAGTTAGTGTTGGCTTTAACTAGCAAAGTTTATGCACAGGAGAAAAGATGACTGTGGGTCCCAGCAAGTCAGGAAGAGGACCAGTTCGTTCCTGATGAAGAGCTAGTTCTGAATAGTGATTCAGCTGTCCACAGTTCCGACCTGTTCACGAGGCCTGCTGCTGATGCTAACCTCGGGTGGATCCTCTGGTTACTCTCTGGCAACCTCCGCTCTAGACTCTTAGAACAAAGGAAAGTTCTGGCACTCAGACACATTGGCCATTCCATGGTTGTCCAGGCTGAGTCTCAGGATGGTCAGGAGGCGCGCTGCGAGAATGTCCTGCCCTTGGGAGCCTTCTGCTCCTGGGCCGTCCTGGCCTGGAATTCTCCTTTGAATTCCCTTTAGAAAAGTCCACAGAATTCTACAGAATTCTCACTGAATCTCTTCTGAATCTCTCAGGCTCTCTGTGTTGCCTGTTTTTACCTGGAGGAACTTCAGCTCGTTGATTGGCTGAAAGTTCCATGGGCATCAGAGTCCCACGTGGGTTACTCGGCCCTACCAGTCCCTGATTGGTTGATCAAGGTGAGATATGAGTCACTTACTCCTGACACTTAGGAATGCAGTCCAGATGTCCATCTGGCACTCCCTAGACAGATAGGCACCAATGGATGACCATTGATTATGATAGCCAGGCTTAGCTAAGTGCATCCCCCTTTGGGAGCTGTCCCTTATCAAAGGAAACCTTAAATCAGCCTGCATGAATAGTTTCTCTGTGGCTGCACCACAGAGATGAACAGAGAAATGGGGCCTCATTTGGGAAAGCCCACAACACTTAATTCTGTCTTATTAACAAGCATTGCCGCTTCAACAGTCATGAAGTAAACATCAAACTTGTGTTTGAAATAACAGTTCAACTGAAAATTGTGTTGGACAAACACATGATGAGTTTAACTTCCAGCTGGTAAGGCAGAGCTTGGTTGATTGGTCCATGGTCTGACTTGCAGCTGTTCGCTCTATATCTGTCACCATGCCAGCGAGATAGAAGAAAAGAGCTTTGCCTGGCATAGCTGGGTAGCTCGCATTGGCCCTCAGGCAACTGAGGAACACAAGATTTATTCTGTTTCAGGAAGAATATCTTAGACAGAATTCTGCACTTTACTGACTCACTCTCTTGGCCTTTTGTCAGTTGCTAGTTCAGCTGGAGAGATAAGGATCCAGTAGGTTGGTTAACCAAAGAAAATCAGTTGGCTTCTAGTTTTTAGGGAAAGACATCACAAGTTGGTGATTGGCTGAGATCCTATCAGGTCCAGATCTACAGATCTCTCATTGGTGGACTTTCTTTTGGATGATAGATAGTGACCTTGGACTTGGACTTGGAAAGAAACAGGCTACAGTTTTGATGTAGTCCATCTGCGCTATATATCATTACACAGTTCAAGTTTGATACAGGTGTACAATGTCTCTTTTTACAGGGACGTATAGCAACATTCCTGTGCCCTTACACAGAGAGGCACCAGACTGCTTGGTCAAGTCAGCACAAAAATTATTAGAAATCTTTAATAACTCTTAATTCCAAGTGTAACAATTGGCTTTGTCCCTCCAATCTTTGTTAAATCTTTGATAAAGTTCCTTTTGTAACTTTTGTTTAGTGCAACACATTGTAATATAAAAACAATAAAGGGTTCATGAGATCAACTTGATAAATTTCAGCTTCTCTCGCTGTGAGGTGATTGACCCCTGTTATTCTTGGTCCCTCTAGGTTCCTGACATGCTAGAAGTCTTTATGACCTGCTGGAATCTGCATGAGAGTGTGAGGGAGAGTTTGAAGGAGGGGGTTGTGTGTCTGGCATCACACAACCTCAAACTCACCATCAGCTTCCTGTTGACCTGCTCTTCTATCCATGAGAGGTAACACACTGGGACACTGGAGTGCCAATACAGCCCTGGCTACAGTAGTAACTGTGCTGGAAGAAACTGATTTTCTCAGACAAACTGAAACACTTAAGCTGGGTAAAGCTACAGACCTTAAGGTGTAGAATGATGCTGGATCCTTGATTTATTTTTTGTGCAATAGTGACAATGATATTTTCATGTATCTTTTTCAGTTTGCTCATGGAGGTTTGGCAGGCCCTTAGCACCAGCCAGGTCGCGTCCAAGATTGTGACGCACCTGGCTGATTATCTCTGCCTAACAAAGGGAATGAAGATGGGTGATCTGGCCCTGGCTGTAAGTGACCATAGAATCTGTCTCAAAGCATTTCAAAAAGCCAAATAAATAGGGATACTGTGCACAGTTTACAATGTGGAGGTACTTTTTCCTTCTCTAAAACACTTGTTCCTGCCATTGTGTACATTAAATTTGACTTCTGGTCCTCATTCCTCAGATACCCAGATACAGGAAGGAGCATCTGGCAACTCACAACTCAACCATGGAGACCCCAGTGGAGTCAGTTGTCCTGCGGGCTCTGTCTGGACTAATGACCATCCTGTCTGTCTGCGAAAATAGTCAGATCAAGTTGCTGGTGCCTCTTGTGTACCGTAGAGCAAATCTCTGCCTGGAGAGTGTAGGTTTCTGGGGTGTTTCTTCAGATATGTTTCTACGTAAAATCCAAGTAGGACCATTGTTAATGTTTATCAGTCACAATGTTTGTACAGTGAGCGACAATGACACTGGATTTTATAGCATGTACAGTATTTTGTGCATGTAGAAGTGAAAAGAAGTGGGAATGTTATGGGTAGTACAGTATGTGTAAAGTACCACTCGCCCCATGCATCTTTCTTACAGGAGAGCCATGAAGTCCGCAGCACCACTGTGCTTCTTCTGGGGCAGCTGGTCAGGCTGGGTTCAGAGGATGCTGCCATAAAAAAAGAGGTCCACAGCTCCCTGGTCAGTCTGCTGCTCAATCTCACTGACTGCTGCCCAGAGGTCAACGAGGTAAAGACACACAGCTGCTCTTGGCTGGAGTCAGGCTGTGAAACTGGAGGGCACAGAAGAGGGACTCAGTGGCGTCTCTGGTCTTTCTTCTGTGCATGGCAGACCTTTGAGTTTAACAAGATTTCAG
The DNA here is from genome assembly GCF_059453375.1 of Lepisosteus platostomus. Lineage (NCBI taxonomy): Eukaryota > Metazoa > Chordata > Actinopteri > Semionotiformes > Lepisosteidae > Lepisosteus > Lepisosteus platostomus. The sequence goes on from NC_142617.1 coordinate 20,530,005, forward strand.
TGCTTCTTACAGGAATGCCTACAGCTGTTTCCATAAACTGTGGTTCTACACTGAACCAGTGAACCTGTAGACCTTTGTGCATGTGAGAAGTGGCAAGTGTGTTGTCAAATAGTATAAATTTGGAAAAATCAATAATCAAAAATGTATTTATTAAACTTTTATGTTATTTATATTATATTATATTGATACCATATCAAAATGGTAACTGTCTGAATCGGACATCCCTGACTCAAGAACTGTATTTTGACACATTTTCTTCGGGTTGGTGCTAGAGTCATACCTGAAACATTTGTGAATCAAATGGCTGATTGTATCTTTTTTAACATAAGTTTGGGATATGGGTCATGTTTCACATAGCAGATGATGGCTTAAACAGATCGGCATGATGTCAGGTTCAGATCTGAAACAGGTGCAGCTGTGGATGTGACATCTACCAATTTTCATTTCACCCAGTCTGCATTATTGTTTGACACCAGACTCCTCCAGTACCAGCAATTCTCACCCAGTATTTGACCAGGACTGTTTTCAAATTGGGGAAGCAAAAAATCACTGCCATCATTGTACTGTATGTATCAAGTTCAGAAATCCAAAAACGTCTTAGAGATGCTATCATTGTTGCATAGACATATTTCAGATCTAGCCTAATTTTTTGTAAATACTGAACTTCATCTTTCAATATATTGCCTATATGAAGATTAACGCTGGTTTTAATGGTCTGGATTTCTCTAGGCCTGCAGGACAGTTCTGTGGGAGGCTATGCCATCAATGGGCTCCTCTGTTATCACAGGACCTCTGGAGGAGACATTCAGCCAAGACAAGGAGCTCCAGTTCATTAAGGACATGGCCAGCATTCTGGTGAGCGAGGATCACCTGAGATTGTCTTCTGAATTGATGGAGGGAGAAGAAAGCAGCCATAAGGCACTGACTCCTGTCTAGCAGCAAACATACTAGGATTTCTTTATTTGCGATTAGTATGATTTAGGTAATTAATGAATACTATCTGAGATAAAGCATGGCCATTTGGATCTTTACATAACAAAAACTTGAGTCTGTGTCCCAACTGTGTATAAGTCTGAAATATCTGCAAGTGACTTCACATACACCATGAATGTCAGCCTCACTTCACACTAGATGGTGCCCAACCTCAGTATGAGTGTAGGATGAGTGTGTGCTTCAACCAGCATCGACCCTAGCTTCATGGGAGCCCTAGACAAGACCTTTGAAAGGGCCCCTCCAGATCAAGATTTGCACATACACTACTATTGTCAACTCCCAACACAACCTTATTTTACTACTTAGAATAATAAAATAAATTAATTATATAACTAGAAAACATTTATTAACCAGCTTGAAGAATGCATAATAAATAACTTAGAAACAAGAACACAGACACATTTGACAAAGGTGATGTGTATTAACACTGAAGGTAATAAAAAGGAGGATTAATAACAATAAATAATGATAAACAGGATCTCTGTTACTTCCAAATTTTAGCAAATCGTAACTTACAAAGTACTGAATTGAAACTTTGTAGAATACCGGAGAAACTGCATGGAAAACAATGTGTTTTAATACTGATTACTAAAAAATTAACAGTATTTGTTACTGTACTTTCACTTTCACACTTTATTTTTCTGTGAATTTGTTAACTTCTAATAAAACACATCAAGTAGTCTATGTGTCTAGCTTGAAAATGTGACTTGTCTACAGTTACTCATATTGTGCATTATTACACTGACTTAACTTGGTGTACCTCTGTTTTGAGATTGCTTATCCCGCTCTTCTTTTCTGTGCTTCAGAAACATTACGTTACTGGGCTTCCATTAGTATAACCAACAGCAGCAACAGAGAGAGTTGCTATAGGGTATTTTTCACTCTCATTTGAATGTAACAATTAAAAATATGTTGTGTTGCAGTTGCGTGGTTTGCCTGTGCTTAGGGCTAGACCTGGCTCCAGCCTGCTTCCCTGTAATTGAGTGCTGTCTGTCACAGGGGGCTTTTTGCACTAAGTGGAGTGGAATTTCACACAGCCCTTTAATATCCTCTGTGTACAGATAAAGAGATTCCCTGGCAATGTCAGCCTTTACCAGAACTGTGCCCTCAAGTTTGCAAGGAGCAGATGTCCATGGGTTCGAGAGAGTGCTGCCATCTTCATTGGTAAGAGTGTTGACAGAGCTTAGACACAAGTTTAGACATCACAAAGCTCTTTTGATTTTACCTCAAATTGCTTTGATTTAGAAGATATTCCGTTACAGAATATCACACTGTGGTACATTTTTGTCATGTTATCTCCTGTTGGTAAAAGGTTCTTGGACAAAATTGGTCTTTCTCTGCATATCACATGATGTTCAACAGCTGAGTTCGTGTGATACAGTTACTGTAGGCAGCCTGTATGAGACATGTTCCAAATCTCTGTACCAGATGTCTCCCATATCAATACTGTAGCAGACTGTTCAGGGCACCAGTTTCTTGCCAGGCTTACATATGTCACCAGGAAACAAGCCGTGATGATGTTGTGTCCTTTCAGAGTCTCCTGACTGTTGTCTAGTATCTCTGATTGTTAAATCTCTGTTGTTTCAGGCCTCCTAGTGCAGCAGCGGCAAAAGACCCTCTGCTCATGCTTGGCCATCAGAAGAGCCCGTCAAGGTGAAGAAACCTTCCTGTTTCTCTTTGAAGAAGTTCCAATATGTTGAGCAGTTGTTCTTGCTGTCTGTAAGCTTTAGCATACCAAACAGAGTACCAGAGTGCAAAGACCTTAGGGTCTCTCAGCATTGAGCAAATTATGTTTAATTTCAAATTCAAAATACATAATATTTGCAGTCAGAAGACTTCCCTTGGTAATGCTTTATATCTGTTTTTAAAGCAACTGAACTGTGATTTGTAATGCTTTGAGAGTTTTATGCCTTTTTATACTACTGTATGTGCAGTTGTTCTTCATATGAATGTTAACAATAATGAAAGTTGTGATAACGGTGTCTTTTCTTAGATAAATTTCACTTAGAGAAAACCGATCTCACACAATAAATCTTATTCTCTTTCTTTAATCCCACTTCACTTGGTTCTGGCCATGCCATTCTGATCTGTGATCTTTACAGCTGCAGCTTGTACTTGCTGCTGTGCAGAATGAACAGGTTTTCAAGAGTAAAAGGGTTGTTTATTTTCTTCCCCAGGACTGAGGGCACTCCTGCAGGATCAAGAGCCCCGGGTGCAGGAAAGGGCTGCCGAAGCTATGAGTTTATTCAGCCAGCCCTGAACAGCCATGTCGTTTTTTGAGCTGGGGCTTACAGGGGTGCCCGACTCTGGAGGTTGCAGCCAGAGATACATGAGAGCCCCCTGTTCTTTGGAGACTCTGTGTGCTGAACCCAAAACGCCTGAGTCAATCACTATTGATGTAGTATAATAAACAAAAAAATAATAAAAGTATACTTTTAATGTTTATTATTCAAAATGCTATGACTGATGAAGCCGACTTGAGGTAAAGTAGCACTGTATTGTAGAGCACTTAAAGTACCTTGGAAAATTAGTCACCCCTATTTTAATTACATAACACCCTTCCGTTATGATGAATTTGAAATGATGTATATGCATTTTCTTGAAGTTAAAATTGTTCATCATTATCTGAATGCTGAATATTGATAAGGGAAACCAAATTAATTTACAGTTAGAGGTTGGGAATGACAAAAAGCTACAAGGAAATTTGAAAAACCCTGGACAGTATCTGGAAATGGATGGATACATGGAAAATTAAATATTGTAAAAAAGATGTTCAAAATCTATAACCATCTTTTATAATCTATTTCTGGGAGTACAATCCCATGAAATAAAAAAAAGATTCACTCACACATCTTTAGAAGAATTAAGACAAACACTAACCTTTTAGTAAAAGCTCTCTCTCATGGGAGAAAAAGATCACTTTCTATACATTCACAAATGATCAACAAAGAACATAACTATCAATGAAATTATTTATATACACTCTAAATGGAAATCAAGTTGATTTTCTGATGTATTGATATAGGCTTGTTTTGAAATTCAAAAATACTGTAACTGACACCTAAAATAGGTCTTAACAATTCAAAACAAAAAGATTTTAATATAAGTTGGTACAAATATAATTTCTCATTCAGTCTAAGTCCAAAAGGCATTAAATTATATAATTAATAAGTCTCAATCCAGTCCTATTTTAAATTTTTAATTAATCTCCATAGCAGACAGGTATTTTTCGAGTGATGAAACAGAATGACCTGTCATCTTAAAATTAACTCCTACTGGACTATCTTGTGGGGCTGCACAAGATTGCTGCCTCAACACTGGGGCTCTGTGATTTAGTTACCTGGGAGCTATCAGTGTGGAGCTTGTATGTTCTCCCCGTGTTCTGTGGGTTTTCTCCAGAGGCTCCAGTTTCCTCCCACAGTCCAAAGACATACTTGTAGTTTAACTGGCTTCTGGGAAAACTGGTCCTGGTGTGAGTGTATGCATGTCTGTGTCTGTGTGCAGACTGAGTGAGCTTGTCCTCATTGCTTGACTCTGGCTCCCCTGAGACACTAACTTGGATGAAACTATTGGAAAATGGACGGATAGTAGTGAGGTTATGAACACGTCATAACTATAATGTCAACGTGATCCCTGAAGAAAGGAGACATTTTTTGCAGTGGCTGATTGGTCTGTTAGCTCTTAACTTCAAAGTCAGATTAACTTCAGGTTCAGATTAATTTAACCTGTCCCTGAGCTGGTTAAAAATAGTGGATATGTTGCTGTAGTTACTTAACTGGATAGAATTAAATCCTGCTTCATGAAACTGAAAATCCTGACTTTTAACAATATGTTTACAAAAGATACCTGGTTAACTGAGTAAAAACAGCCCCCTGGACTGGAGACACCTAGTCTAAATGCAAGGGGTTCTCACTCAGTAGCTCTGTGCCCACTAGAACCACTGCAAACCACAGAATTTCATGTGAAGAGTGTTTATTGGAGGAATGACACAGCAGTTGATGCTGCTGTAATCAATTAATTTATTTAAATTTGTGCTGGAAATCACATTCTACTATAATGCAAAATAACTGGAACTTTACAATACTTCTGTTCTTTCTAACATCTTTGAAATTACTTGTCTGTCATGCTTTCCCTCAATTTATGCATGGTCTTTTATTTCCAGTTCTAAAAATGTACATAGCACTTTGTTCAAGAACTGTCCTTAAATGCAGAAGGCTGACTCTAAGACAAACTCTTAATTCATTTGATGTTGTGATCTGGTTCCTATTAGTGAGGCTATCCTCATGTCAGGTTTTAGGGAATCTCAACAGAAGAACATCTGAACTTCAATGAAGTACTGTAGCTTGTTTTATTTAACTCCAATTTTTAAAAGTTTTTAAAGATACACGTGAAAATGGTATAGAACAAGAAATAGGAAAAAATCACTTCCAGATATGATTTTATGATTCAGTGATTTCATATGTAGAACGTTTTTTTTAGCATTCAAGATGTCCTCTAAATCTGGGACATGCTGATGCACTAATCATTATGCTTTGCAGGGTGCATCTTCTTCACTACCTGCAAAGAAAAAAAGAACAACAATAGTCATGACAATTAATGTCCTTTTAGAATCCATTATGTACAACATTTTATATAAGACTTTTATTATAGTTGTATTAACACAGAGGACTGAGCCCGATATAACAAAAATATGTAGTTAGTTTATTCTGACAAACTGCAATTACACTTGTGTGTAAAAATTTGGTTAAAAATATTGGGTTGCATTATCTGTAACCTCTGATCTGGGAATTTACTCTGTATTTAAAATTCTAGAATTAGACATTTAGTGTTAGATTAGCTTTTTGATCAATTTGACAAAATACAATCAAAATCTTTTTAAAATCAAATCAAAGAATACTTTTCATAACATGAACACCAAACTTCAATTAAGCACTTTCTGTGTGTAAAGACAGCATACTCTATGCAGGAATGAATGACTTATTTCATAAGCTTTCAATTCTTTCTGTGCATCTCCTTTAGAAGTAAAGAAACTAAAGACGAGATTTAGTGATAATATTCATTATGAGACCAACTCACTAAAAAAGGTCAGGGTTTAGTTTCAGAATTTGTGATTGGTGAGCGAGTCAATATTTTGAATTAGTCCAGACCTAGAGTTGGCCCAGTCACTGGACCACTTGAGCCTAAATGAAGTTATTTAGCTTTTGCTGGTTGTGAGCCAACCCTTACCAGAGACAGGGCAGTTTCCCCATTTTTGGTCTTTGTCAAAATCACCGGTTGCACACCAGGGAATGTTCTTATTATTTTTGGTTGTGCATTGGAAATACAACTGGTCCTCATAGTAGAAAGGGAAAACGCAGTGTTTCCCAGGATCATTGCCACCCACTGTGACAATACCTGTATAAGAAAGAGACAGTGTATTGTAAATAACACTTAATTCCCAACACTATTGCCGAGCAGCCATATCACCCTGCAACTCACAACTGGTAACCCACTTAAGCTAAGCAGGTGTGAGCCTGGTCAGTACCTGGATGTGAGACCTCCTGGGAGAAACTAAGGTTGCTGCTGGAAGAGGTGTTAGTGGGGCCAGCAGGGGGTGCTCACCCTGCGGTCCATGTGGGTCCTAATGCCCCAGTATAGCGACGGGGACACTATACTGTAAATAGGGCGCTGTCCTTCGGATGAGTAGTAAAACTGAGGTCCTGACTCTCTCTGGTCGTTAAAAATCCCAGGGCGTTTCTCAAAAAGAGTAGGGGTGTAACCCTGGTGTCCTGGCCAAATTTCCCATTGGCCCTTACCAGTCATGGCCTCCTAATAATAGCTGATGTGTGTCCTCCCCCACTGATAGCTGATGTGATAGCTCTGGCGCACTATGGCTGCCGTCGCATCATCCAGGTGGATGCTGCACATTGGTGGTGGTGGAGGGGAGTCCCCATTACCTGTAAAGCGCTTTGTGGAGTGTCCAGAAAAGCGCTATATAAGTGTAAGCAATTATTAATTATTATTATTATTATTATTATTATTGACAGTTCATGGTAGTAAATGCATAATAACTTGTATCTGAGAATGAATGTGATTTTATTATATGAGATTACATGAAACTGATAGAACCAACGAGCTACACTGCTACACTGTGATCTTTGAAGTGAACGATCAGCATTCCATGTTCACAGCACATTGTTTCACAATATGTACTGTATTCTATTCCATTTATTGTGTTACAGTATGCATGTTTTGTTTACCGTATATCAATAAATTGTACAGTATATTATATATTTAGAATCCATATGTGAGACTGTAAATTATTATGTTAGATTGGTTCCTAAAAGTCGTCAAGTACTCTCTATTTACTGGTCCAATTTCTACTTTTTCCAGTGATTGCAGTAAAACCCTTACATCACTGCAGGGAGAATAGCTAGACATTTGTCCAAGATAATTTATTTGCTCTGTTTATGTCCAAAAGTGTATTCAGATATGCTGCAATGATGTACACCTTAATTTTAAAAACATTTTCAGTATCAATGGTCCACCACACCTCCACTAATCATCTTGGTTAACTATCATGTTTAGTGCAACTGAAGGGTAGTGGCCTTTCCTTAGATTGAGCCTGATCTTCAGAAGCTGTTTTTCTCAAACAATGGGAATATTCAAAATAAGGGGGAAATCTGATAATGTAAGGGTTTCTGTGTTACTTAAAGTCTTATCTATTATGTTTCAATGTATGTGAAAGGGAGAAGAATCAAAGACAATCTTAAACAGACCTCTCCTCACCAATCACGCTACTTACAGTAGATCTTCATCTCAATGCAGTAACATTAATAAATATTTAGTTTTACTGTTTTTGGTGTAGAGTATGGTTTAAATAAAAACTGATAATGTACTTACTGGTTACATCATTAAGTGGATTGAGTTGTTTTAATAGAATCTGTTTCTGTTATCAATTTCTGCCGATTATACACTGGCTGCTTACCACTGTCAGGGCAGTTCCCCCACTTCCGGTCTGTGTTAAAATCACTGGTAGTTGCACACCAAAGATTATTATGGTCCTTGGTTGTACACTGGAAATATAGCTCCTTGCCATAGTAGAAGGGGAAGACACATTGTTTCCCAGGATCATTGCCACCCTCTGTGACAATACCTGTTTGAGAAAGAGGGACAGTGAACTGCAAGCAAGCAACTGCAACTGCAAGAGAGCCACTGGAGAGCCACTTATTACTGGCAACCCAAGCTGTATCCTAGAAGAAAAGGACACAGGACTGAACCCTGGATGGGATCCAAATCCTTTGCAGGACTTGTGTAGCACACAAGCATGCAGATACAATGTAGACACCAGTTAATATAAATTAAAGCAGTCTTTGAAAGATGGGAGGATATTAATCTGGGGAACAGACAATCATAAAAATGATATGCAGAAGGCATCCCAGGCTGGACTTAAACCCACAAAACAGAAGACTTGAAGCAGCAATGCTAACTACTCTACCACTTGGCTGTTTGATGCTTATTGTTTTTATGACAATATACAGACAGCAGTTAATGTAGCCAACATCTGTTTGGAAGGTGGGAGGGAGCCAGACAATCTGGAGGAAAGCATGCAGACACTTGGAGAACATATAGACTCCTCTCACTCAGATCTAGAACTGACTTCAGTGCTTTGGTGTTTTGAGAGGTGACTCAAAATCCATCCCTATTGGTATATCCTTGACCCAAGATGGCCTCAATGGACCCAATTGTAAAAAGCTGCAAAATGTGGTCTGAAAGAGTCTTGTGAGATGTGAGATTCCACATGAGGAAAAGGAACAGTTACAGTTGGATAGATTCTGCATGAAGAATTCACTCACTCATGGAGGGTAATTTTGCTAATCAAGTTTTTAACCTTTTCTTATTCTGATATAGAGATTGGTCAACATGTTTGAGTATGGAGCTACATCAGCAGGCCTTCGCTGCAAAGGAACAAGTGAAGGTTAATTCTGTGCTGAAAAACAAAATAATACCATACGAAAGAAGAAGAAGGCTCTACAGCAGAAATATTCTGGTTTTTTTCCTACTTTTTAACATGGAACTTGTCTTTTCATATTTGATTTGTCAAAATGTAGAGTCTTGTATGCATGTAAACGTATGACAATATTGTCTTTGCCTATGCTTAATGTGCTTTATGACTACGAAATAATTTATGTGGCAAAATTATTGTTTTCAATTTATTTTATGTTCTTGTTGACATGTTGTATTGTTTATTTATTGAAAAGAGGTTTCAAACTGTATCTAGACTCCTGCCTGGAAGGAAAGAGAGTGAGATATCCTCAGGAAAGGTCTTGCCAGTAATGAATTGGCTGGGCTTACAGACTTGTAAGACTTAGTGTGCTATTTGGCAGCTTGAAGAAGATGTAGCCTAGGCTGTACTGCGGGGAATCCCAGGTTCTGGAAAGACGTGCTGTGCAATGAAGGAACAGGGCTGGCTTAGTGTGCCAGGGCTGATCAGAAGTGTAAGATCCTCTTGAGAACAGGCCATCACTTGGCAAGATAGCAATGTATCTTCGCCTCACAGTACAGTGTCCCTATGCCTTTCTATTGGCCATCTCAGAGAATAACCCAACTGCTGCTGTGTCAGAGTGTTCTGGTTAACAAGTGAATATAGAGAAGTATCCCTGGCCAAGCAAGATCAGCTGGAAAAGTTAGTGAAGAAGGACGGTGATTTATAAAGAGTAAGCTGGTCTGAATATCGCAGTGCCTGGTGCTATATTGTGTGAGGGGTTATGGACTACTAGTTGTGTGTTATGTGAGTTATGAAAAGAGACCCAGGAAGACCTGAAGATGGGAGGAGTCTGTTCAGTCTTCCAGAGATTGAGACAGAAGAAACTAAAAAAATAGAGATGGCACATTGGTACTGTAAGGATTTTGGAGGGGTTGTATGTGTCAATGATTTCTCAGGGACCCTGGAGGTGTATGGCTGTATGCTAACAGTGCTAAGACTCATTCCATTGTGCCACCCTGCACTCGTATAAAGCACCTTTATGTCCTTCTATAGTATAAATGCCATCCATCCATTTAGATCTGTGCACTAATGAACACTGCAGTAACCTACCTGATGTAGGGCAGTATCCCCACTTTGGGTCCTTATCATAATTGGAGACAGTAGCACACCAGGGAAGTCTTGATCCTTCATTTTCTGTAGTACAGTAGTAGTACTGTTTATTCTGGTAGATAAAGGGGAACTGACAGGGAGCTCCGTTGCTGTTTCCACCAGTGGTAGGAGATCCTAGGTTGAGAAGATAGTACCTCAAAATGAAAACTCAAATGTGTCATGTGAGCTGTATAATTTAGCACTTTGAACTACTATATGACAAAGATATATAGAACTTTATTGTTTTCAACAAAAATTCCATAACAGCCCATTGTTTCTTTGGTAAAACTTCTTTGAATTTCACAAAAGGTAAGACATAAATCGTGAGAAAAAAAACTAATTTAGACCCAGACTGACTCCTGGATGTTGACCCAGTTTCAGATCCCAAATCGAGAACTTCATGGCAGGTTTCATACACTTTAGAAAACATCCAACAAGTTATAGTTTTGACATTTGCAATAGGTGAGTAAAAATTTTCAATTCTACTCTTTGTTTTGAAAGCCTCAGATTTTGGGGGATCTAAAGGGCAGAATGTGGCAATTATAGTATCTGAGCAGATAACTTACCGGAGAAAGGGCAGTTACCCCACTTTTTGTCCTTAGCAAAATCACTGGTGGTTGCACACCAGGGAATGTGGTTATTGTTCTTGGTTGTGCATTTTAAATGCAGCTGGTCCTCATGATAGAAAGGGAAGACACAGTGTTTCCCAGGATCATTACCACCCACTGTGACAATACCTGCATGTGAAAGGGGAACGGTGAACTGCAAACGACACTTCAGGTTTGATTTTACTTTTATCCTTCATGTCTAAACAAACTGCTTTACAGATAAGAAATCTAAAGTACAAAGTATTGGCGAATAGAATTGTTTGAATACCAGAAAAAAAACCGATTGTTGTCATAGTACACATTTTTTTATTCACACATGGATTTTTACAATCATTGTGCATTGATTTGTGAGATCAAAGAACAGCAAGACTTTTCAGATCAGTTTAGATTTTGCTTTTGGGATTCACAAAAGCTCAAAAATGCACTTGCATTAAAGACCCTTTTCCTACCATGATTATTGACCACTGTGCTCGAACTTCATTGCTGGCCTTTAAAATGAAAGGATTGCTAAAGAAAATACATGTCCGGTGTCAGCTTAGAGGCTGGAGACACTTTTAAGAGATTTCACATTATTCTCTCATTAAAACACAGTGAGATATAGGAAATACTAGTTTTAAAGCATGTATTGAAAATCATCAAAGAATCTGTGAAACTTTGCAAATAAGTTATATAACTATAAATTGTAAATGGTTTAAAAGACAATCCAGTAGCAGACTTCGCAAAATTTCTTTGCTCATTGTATATACATAGTGTTTTATTCAAAATATGCTAGAATTTAATACATCAATTTGTCTCTATATTTAAACTGGCCATTTACTAAGGCAACAGTGCAACTGCACCTCTCGGCTCGGTTATGTGTCATGATTAGAAGACTTGACCAGCATAATGAATTTATTATTTTAATGTATGATTAATAAAATATCAGTGGACTTTGTTACGATCATGGACAGAACTCCGTACTATCTCCGTATTTGTACTATCTTGTAGTAGACCCTACGCGATGCGGTAAGAGCTGGAGAAAACAGGAAGCGTGCTATGGGAGAACACACAGGGCTTTAATAGTGCACAAAATAATCCATGAGACAGTGAACGGGGGAGAATGGCATCCAAATCCAAACAGGTCCAAAGGCAGGTCAGGGCACAGTCCGGGAGTCCTTCAACAAATTATCCATCCTGGGGCGTGACAAAGTTAAAATCCCCGGGAAGGGGTAAAACACGAACACGGGCAAAAGATGGAGGTCCAAGGGTGATGGGGCGAGATCGTCCAGACCCAGGGCTCAGGAAACGGGAGGTGTCGGGGATGAGGCCTATGCCCTCAGGAGATGGACGTAGGGTACCCTAATGTTGAGCCACGAGGACTGGAGGAGCTAGTCTTTAAATAACAGGACACATAACGGTACACCTGGGGAAGCTTAGTCACAATCACAGGAACAATAACGGGAGTAGTGGAGCGCCCTCTGGGGGAGGGATGTCGGGCGTGACAGACTTGCTACAAGCATGACAGACTGTCATTTCCATGATAATATATTGGACAATTTGTTATGGGACAACTGAATTGTTTGTTTTGATGTTCAGGATGTTTCGCCTACTGATTATACACTGAACTCTTACCACTTTCCGGACAGTTTCCCCACTTCCCATCTGTGTCATAATCACTGGTGGTTGCACACCAGAGGCGATCATGGTCATTGGTTGTGCACTGGAAATATAGCTCCTTGCCATAGTAGAAGGGGAAGACACAGTGTTTCCCAGGATCATTGCCACCCTCTGTGACAATACCTGTATGAAAAAGAGAGACAGTGAATTGCAAGCTGGTGGGAGAACTATTTGGAAACTGAAGCCATAAAATTGTGTGTTTGAAAGCATATTTTTGGTCCAGATTCAGTCCAAATTAAAAGCCCCCAGCCCCCCAAAACAAAATGTTTAGTTTGAACAGAGAAGACTACATGTCGGTCTGATCCACAAATTCAAAATCAAGGCCCTGAGAATGTAAACACAGTGGACTTCTTCAGAATAAAAAGCAAAACATGAACCAGAGGACACAAGTAGAAATGACATGGAAGTGCACTAAAAGTTAGATTGGGAGGTACTTCTTTACCCAAACAATTGTGTGAAAATGGAACAAGTTAGCCAACCATATAGTTGAAGTTGATATTTTGGCCCCTTTCAAGAAACAGCTGGATGAGATCCTTGGATCAATTAGGTAATAATGACCAAATGGGCCAGATGGTCAGAATGACTTCTTGTTTCTAACCTCTAAGGTTCTTACAGTATGTTCACTACAAGTCTTACATTATCTCAAGTCCTTGAGATTTTTGCATCATGTACCCAAGCCTGATTGGCTTTTTAGTGCCATATTGTTACAATACTTATGGTTGCAATGATTTGTGAGATATGAATTTTAATGTTAATTTTCAGTGCAGTCTACGTACAATGGATTTACTTTCAGGATTCTCAAAAGATTACTAGTTGCAGCGGCAAAGCTCAAAGACATGAAGGGAGAAAATGACTTGTGACTCCAGAGGACAAACCATTCATTACAAGAGAGCCACTTATTATTGGTTAGTGTTGCGGCAACACAGACAGTATCCCAAAAGAATAGGGCACAAGGCAGGACTACACCCTGGAGAGGATTGTAGTACATGGCTGGGTTCACTCAGCACACAGGACGTCAGGGACAATTTAAACACACAAATTAACTTATCCAGCACATCTCTGAGAGGTAAGAGAAAACTGGAGCACCTGGACAAAAATAATCCAGTCATAAACCAGGAAACAAGAACTGTGAGCTACTGTAGCATCTCTAACCATACCGTAATACCATTTACATTTAAAAGAAAATAAAACACAATGGACTTGTTGGGATAATAAAGAACATAGCACTAACTTACCTGATGTAGGGCAGTATCCCCACTTTGGATCTTTATCATAATTGGAGACTGTAGCGCACCAGGGAAGTTTTGATCCTTCATTATAAGTAGTGCAGTAGTAGTACTGCTTATTCTGGTAGGTAAAAGGGAACTGACAGGGAGCTCCGTTGCTGTTTCCACCAGTGGTAGGAGAACCTGGGTCAAGAAACAAGAAGCTCAAGGTGAAAACAAAAATGTTTCATATGAGCCCTTTTAATGTACCAGTGTGTCATTATTTTAATCAAAAATACCATAAGAGCCCATTGTACTTTTGCAAGGCTTCTCAAATTTCACAAAAGGTAAGAGAAAACACACGAGAAAAAAATTAATTTAGACCCAGAGTTCGTACTTGATGGGGGGTTTCTATGCATGTTGGAAAACATTAAGCAAGTTAGTTTTAAATTTGTGATTGGTGAGTAAAAGATTCAGTTCTAAATTATGGGTTGAAAAACAATGAGTTAAATATTAATAAAGTGTTAATCATGTGAGATGAATATTTTAGTAACTACAGTAATTCAGCCCATAGTCTGGACCACACCCTGATCCTTACCATATGCTTACTTGCAGAAGATAATTTATGTTATTTGTAACACTTAATAAATGCATCAACAACTGGCTTATTATACAATTGCAAGGTGTAATTTTGTAACCTCCATAATGACCCACTTAAGTTTAGTTGATTTGATACAGCATCCACAGATTACCTACCAATGATAGCGCAGTTTCCCCACTTTTGGTCCTTGGCATAATCACTGGTTGTCGCACACCAGGGAATGTTGTTGTTGTTCTTGATTATGCATTGGAAATACATCTTATCCTCATACTTGAAGGGGAAGATACATTCTTTCCCAGGATCATTGCCACCCACTGTGATAATAGCTGTATGAAAAATAACTGAAAGTGAACTGGAAGCAGTTATTGTGTTTCCCTTGTTTTCCATGCCCAAAAACTTGGTTTTCAGAGTGTGAAAAAAATAACAATATTTACATACAGTACAGTAAATATTGTTACAGCTACTGTATAGGTGACTACAGAAGTGTCTCTAAGAATCTAGATGGGTAACATCTGGCTATGTTTACCTTGGTTTACCTTAGTTAATTAAGTTCCAGGTAAATGATTACAGGTCAATTAACAGTTCAGGAAAAACACCATATAAGGATGATAAAGTCAAGCGAAGGGGAAGAGGAAAAAATGAGAAAGAGGGAAAGAGTTCCTTGTTCCAAATCATCCGAGAAGACTAGATTGGAGCTACAGTAAGTATTTGAACCTTGTAAAGAGAGTGTAGCACAGCCAACGTTTTTCACTCCCAAATATCCACCAACAGCCACTGGAGGGCACCCTCAGCCCAAGAATCGTGCTTAGTGCTTAGACAGCCACATGGGAATGTAATAGTAACTTCATTGCCTACAGCTGCTCCAATTAATAGAATCACCCAGCGTTCACTGCGGTATCTTGCCCAAGCACTATAGATAAGACGTTTATCTGTTTTTCATTTCCTGGAATTTGTTTAATTTCCAATTACTGGTTTTCAAGGAGAATATCCCAAGAAATCCTATCGCTGACGTTCTACCTACAAGAAGAGGTATTGACCAGAGTCAGCAATCGGCACAGGTCCATTTGCCAAAGTAAGGACAGGAACCCTGCTACAAGAGTTTGCATTTAATCAGTTTTAGGGATCTCTGATTTCTTGTGTAAAGAACCCCTCAGTTAAAAACAGGACTCTCCTGGTTAGTGAGTGCATTTTTAGAATAGGGAAATAAGTTTCCATTTATTTTATAGCATTTGGGTTTACAAAGAGAGATGTAAGTGTACGTTTATTCTATTTAGTTTAGAAGGCAGCATATGACTTCTTTTTGGCCTTTGTAGGCATTATATAAGGGTTTGAATACTTTGTAACAGTCTGGAGTTTATCTGGGTGGTAAGGCCGTTAGCCTCTGGGATGCCTTATTTGAAAGTTTGTTCATTGTGTAACTTTATGTTGTATGTTTATGTTGTCTGTAATTTATTGTGTTTATTGTCATTATTAATAAATGTTTGTTTAACCCCAGTGTGCCTGAATTATTACTCTTTTCACCAGAGCTGTGCCAGAGAACAAAGAATTCATGTGTCTCTAACTATTCCGACAGTTTGGATATATTCTTGGCAAAAATCTTTACAAGTTGGGGATCATGGTAATTTATTTTACATATTGATTAATCCACTTGGTCATTTACTGATATTCTTTATTTTTATAACCTCTCATTTGTAACAGTATTAAATGCAAAAGTTACAGAATTAGTGGCTGACAACACAGAACCATGTTCAAAAATGGGAAGAGAAAGAGACCCTGGAGACAGGCTTCAGCAAGAGGACAAGAAAGGCATTAAAACAAGATTATGCCAGCACTCACTAATTAACCATCCTTTTATTGTACAAGGCACTCAAATTACTCACCAAAGGAACCCTCTTTCACTAATTTGGTTTCACCCAAAATATTTTAGTGCAACCAAATGTATACTCAGTACCTTCAACCATATAATAGAACCCCACCTCCTTTGCATTGTACAGTGACCTACAGTAGGTTGTTATTACTGAACATTGAGCTATTTTGCAATAGTAAGATAAAAATGTTTTACTTTAATCTGTACAATGTCTAAAATGTTTTATTTTCAACATTATATCACAAATCTGTTGAATCTCTTTTCAGAAATGGGCCTTAGGGTGCCCACATATGTGAAGGTATGGCATCATTGTCCTACTGTGCTTTTGACTGTCTGATTTTAAGAGGTCACAGAGACATTGATTTCTGTGCTAACATGGGGCCCTCAAAATCCCTCCAGCTATTAGAGAGCATGCAAGTAATTTCCTGTACAAACAGAAAAAAAATGATCCATTCTGCTAAAGTGCAAATAATTAGTAAATCTACATAACCTAGATGCAGAATTTCTGGGCCAATTATGATTCTATATTTTGATGCAATCTGTATTCAATTGTTGTCAGGAGCTAAATACTCTGAATGAGATATTAATAAGTTAATATGTACTGAAATACACCTAGACAATGCAATATTTGTTGTTAAAACATGATAAAAAAGGCTTGCTTGTTCTGGAGTTCTGTATCTGTGCCCCACATACCATGGCCTGGTCACACAACCGTTAGAATTGCAGCAATGTAAGGGTTTTTATTTTATGTAACAATTAGATATATTATTTATTGATATTATGCCAAAAATGCATAACAGAATAACAAAAGCAATAGAATATTTTGACTCGTCACTCAGGGATTACAAAGATCAGAGTTCATAACTTCAGAGACAAAATATATTGACTGTAATGTACAGTATGTTATGGTATACCTTGTAGGTTTTATTATTCAAACCTGATGGGGCAGAGAGAAGAGAGAGAGCTTTGCCTAGCCTTGCGGAGGATACGTTATTGTCACTGAAAGAGTCTGTTTAAAGCAGTCTTTGCAGAGCTGTTGGCTTGAATCTGTCTGCAAGTGAGACAGTTGGCAGTAATGGTGTATCCCAGCTACAGTATAGCTGTTTGCTGAATATACCTGGATATTTAATATGTCAACAAAAATAGAACAGCTGTCTTCTGTTGCAGAAAGAATATCATGAGCAGAATTCTGCTTTTTACTGACTTACTCTTTTGCTTTGGCCTCTAGAAGAAAGGTTTAATCCTGACATGGAGCGCTTGCAGTTAAGGGGTTGGTAAAGTCAAATTGCAAGTTCAGTTGGATAGAGAAGATGAGAGTTATCCAATGAAAATGCTGCTAGCATTTAAGTTACAACATCACAGTTGTTGATTGGTTAGGGTGCTATTAGGTATAGTCCTGATAGTCACCCTGCAGTCCCCTCCTTGGTTGATTGTCTGTTGGGTGATGGACAGTACCTGTACCTCTGATCCTTGGGCCTCTGATCCTTTTCTTGAGTAGAAAGAGATCAGCAGACTCAACTGAGTCAATCTGAACCACATTCCTTTAGGGTGTTTTAGGATAAAGATAGCCTAGAGCTCAAAGGAGCTTCAGAGCATGGTTGCTACACATCAAGCCCACAGTTGTTCGTGTTGGCATTGGCTCACCAGGTCCATCCTCCTTTCCAACAGTCAGTGCCTCTGGCACTCCTTCCCTAGTGGGATAACCAAAGTCCTAAATAGGGATTATCTCACACTTTAGGGTAGCAACCTGACTGGTCCCATTATCTTTATTCTGTTCCGCTACTATGGATCACCTGATACCCTGAATTTAGCCCTGATGAGGGCTCTGTCATGCATTGCTGTAGCTATTGCTGTCATCTTCTCCATCTGACCTCCTAGCTGTTGTCCTCTGCTGTCCCATTGTGTAATCATGTGGTAACCTGAAGCTAAGACCTGGAATTTTCACTGAGTGCTATCAGGGGAAACCACCTGGTTACATGTTGGGGTCAAGGAGTAACACCCCTGTCCTGTCCCTAGTTTCCAGTGTTTTGCTTGTCCTTCCAGTGTGTCTCTGTCTGGGGCTATATATTTCCAGGTCACTCTTTCTTCCTCGCTCAGCATTGAGGTTCGGATGTCCTGAGACCCGCCTAGCACCCGGTCGCCCCACGTCCGTGGCCTGAGGGCATAGGTTTCGATCTGACCAGCTGAGCTCGGGTTAACCCCCGTTCTGCTGCTACGCGTGGGGTCTTTTTTTTGCTCTTCTGCCATTCCACGGCTTGCCTTTCCGACATCCGTGACAGGCATATAACTTTTCTGGACTTCTTCTGCAAAAGACATGACCTCAACCAGCTGCTATTACGCTGTAGTTGATGCATGGTCATGTGTGAAGTTCCCTGGCCACTGTTCCAGTAGGTCTTTCCAGGTTTTGTGCACAGACTGTTGGACTTTCTCAGTTACTCTCTCCTAGTTAGAGAGATGGTTAATCCACCAAGTCAAAGCTTTCCTGTTCTCAGGTTCGGTTCCATCCCCAAACCAGAGGATGCATGGATCATGGATGTGAGCTCATGTACATTTGTGAGAAATGGTTTGTTAACCCTTCAGAATTATCAGTATTCCTGCAGTAATCACTCCTAAAATGTGATCTGATCTTGATATCGGTCATGATAATAGATAAACACAGTCTGATTAAACAATTAACACACAATCAATTCTACTTTTTATGTCTACTGTATATTGAACATTTCTTTAAATATTCAACTGTCTATGCTGTAATCTATAATTAAATAATCTATTATTATGCTCTGTACACAACTCATTTCATACATTATCCTGATCTCACATAATTAGGCTTTTCACATATCACTTAGTAATATTCTGTCTGCTGTCATGTTTAAGTGTCTTGCTTAATGTACACATGAAAATTCATGTCTGGAGAAAAGATGACTGTGGGTGCCAGCAAGTCAGGAAGAGGACCGGTTCGTTCCTGATGAAGCGCTAGTTCTGAATAGTGATTCAGCTGTCCACAGTTCCGACCTGTTCACGAGGCTTGCTGCTGATGCTAACCTCGGGTGGATCCTCTGGTTACTCTCTGGCAACCTCCGCTCTTGACTCTTAGAACAGAGGAAAGTTCTGGCACTCGGACACACTGGCCGTTCCGTGGTTGTCCGGGCTGAGTCTCAAGATGGTCAGGAGGTGCGCTGCGAGAATGTCCTGCCCTTGGGAGCCTTTCTGCTCCTGGGCTGTCCTGCCCTGGAACTGTCTCGCACCCCTGGAATTCTCCTTTAGAATTATTTTTAGAATAGGTTCTAGAAATCTTGGAGCTCTGTGTTGCCTGTTTTACCTGGAGGATCTTCAGCTCGTTCATTGGCTGAAAGTTTAATGGGCATTAGAGACCCACGTGGGTTACTTGGCCCTACCAGTCCCTGATTGGTTGATCAAGGTGAGATATGAGTCACTTACCCCTGACACCTAGGAATGCAGTCCAGATGTCCATCTGGCACTCCCTAGACAGATAGGCGCCAATGGATGACCATTGATCATGATAGCCAGGCTTAGCTAAGTGCACCCCCATCTGGGAGCTATCCCTTATCAAAAGAAAACATCTTTAAATCAGCCTGCATGAATAGTTTCTCTGTGGCTGCACCACAGAGATGAATAGAGAGATGGGGCCTCATTTAGGAAAGCACAGCAACACTTAATTCTGTCTTATTAACAAGCATTGCCACTACAAAAGCGCTATATAAGTGTAAGCAATTATTATTATTATTATTATTATTATTATTATTATTATTATTATTATTATTATTATTATTATTATTATTACCAAAATGTCCCATGATCTCAATGTTTTGGTCACTACCCAAAGCTCATGACTATACTGTAGGCGAGGGAGGTAGATTGTCAGGAAAACTTAAAGCTTTGTCTAAAAACCTGTCTCCTACTTCTTCATCATTATTCCCCATTCCCTCATTCAGAAGAACCTTAACCTCAGAGTTGGAGTTGCTGACTGTTAGGGTTTAGCATGCTTTCCCCTAGGGGGTGCTCCAAATTCCCGAGTCCTAGTTTGATTGCTGTATTATTTCCAGGTGTTAAGAATCAGTGTTGATATACAAGCCTAGAGCTTCGACACTCAGGGCTCAGCGTTAGGATACGGATGTCCAGAGGCCCGAATATAACCAGACCGCAGAGTCGTCTGAGGGCACAGGCCTTGCCAGAGGCATCACTCCCCCTGAGCCTGGGGTTCTGGAGGACCTGGCTCCGTATGTTCTTGGACTGTTCCTGATTTCCCTGTGTCTGTCTGGTTGGATGGATCGCCCCGTTTAGGATTATTGGACTGTGCCCTGATTTACCCCCATAGATTAGCTTGTACCTGGATGCCTTGTTTTCCCCTGTTCACTGGAGCACCTGTTGTCACTGAGCACTACCTTTTTGTTTTCCCTGATGTCTGCCTCCTATTTGTCTCAGATTACACCGCACCGCATAGGGTCTAATCAGAAACCCTCCGTGGAAGGCTGAGGCCCATCTTTGACACTGACTCTCATAAAAATAAATGCCAGATTTATTTTCTTTAGGCAGGAGTCAGCACACACAATTCTTCCTTACATGTGGGCTGTACTGTAACACAACATATGGGTTGTGCTGTATGTCACAACTCTTTATGTAAAACATTTCCTCTCCTGTTCTTAGTTACTGTTTGTATTATTAAGGTAGATAAACACAAATTACATAATTAAACGGAATAGAAAAAAATGTTAAGAGATCATACAGTATTTCCTCACATTAATATCTGATTGCTTTATTTAACTTCTGTAAAATGAAATTACATATAGTCCACTAAATGTCTTACAATTACATACAGTATGTTCCCAAACGTACTTTGTATACATACACATACAAAATAATTAAACTTTCTTTTACCTTTTGTCGCAAGGGATTTTCCAGTAATGAACCCTGCAAAAACAAAATAGCAAACATTTAAAATTTCCACATCTTATGTGACTACACAAATTTATTATGATAAATAAAAAAATAAGAATTTTAGAACTAATGAAGAACACAGTAATATTGAAGACTTTACTATGGTTTATAGAATTAACAACTCTTTTGCTGCTTTATTAACTGAGGATTTCAGAGAACTGCCCTGTTGTGTTTACAGATATTTCAGGATCAAACTGAAGGCAGATGATTGAGGGTAACCCCCTTCAGGAGACTAAGAAACGAATCAAGAGTCTAGGTTTTAGAGTTGAAGAGATCATCGTGCGTTTATTTTAGCTGAAGTTAAGGCACCATACAGTAGCATATTTTTTTCTTTCTCCACATGTTTCCCCTTTTTTATAGCCAGATACTGTATATAATCCAGCAGCTGGATGACTTTCCTTTCATACCTTTCTGTTATCAAAAACTTAATTTTGTTACTACCTGCAGTTTACGTATTATGTCAGAAACACAATAACATTTTGTTAGTAAAAGAAGTGTTTTAAACACAAACAACTTTTTACAGATGCAAGGTAATCAGTACTCAGAGTAACCAATAAATAATACAGAAAGTATAGGCATAAGGTTATAAGCATTATAATTGCAATAATTTTGAGATGATCATAGTGTATAAAAGTCATATAAAAACAATTTTTCAAAACAAAGGATCAGGAGCTCACCCAGGTGGAATGTGAGCCAGAGAACGCAGAGTCTCATGTCTGCAGATGTGTTCTGCTACTGCTCTGTATCCCTTATACTGTATGTAAGAATGAGATAATGTGGGAGGGATATTTATACTGGCGTACTGTATATGAAGTGTGTACTTACTATTTATTTGATTATACCCTACCTGATAGCTCAGCCAAAAATGGCCTGTATTTTAAACCATATTTCAGTTTGATTTTGATCAACTTTGCATACCAGCTTGGTGTAATTTTTGCCCATTCTTCTTGATATATTTGCTCAAGCTCTCTCAAGTCTTCCCATTCAATTCACTGACTTTGAGTCAACTACCCAAGAACATTAATTTTCTTGTTCTTGACCTGCAGAAAGTCCTCCTGTTCAGTTTGTCCTAGTTTTACAGTAGGTCTATATTTTCTTCTAGGAATTGCCAGTACTTTGCTCCATCTTTTGTATGTCTTGACGTGCTTCCTAATCCCTGCTGATTAGAAGCAGAACAATGACAATGTTGCCACCAATGTATTGACAGTAGGGATGGTGTTGATTGAGAGATGCACTATGTTGTATTTGTATCAGATGTAACACTTTGGATTTACACCTAAGAGGTCCAAATTGGTCTTGTCTGACTATAAAATCTTTTGCCAAATGTTTACAGTATCACTTAAATACTTTGTTACAAACCACCTCTGGGAACTGAAACATTTTTAGTTACCTAAAAGAACGCTTTGTGGAGTTACAAGGCAGTGTTTAGTTCCTTTTGTACATTTTGTACCGTACACCTATACTTGTAAGAGCAAACACACAGACAAGACATTGCATTAAGTCTTCTTATGGAAAGTTGTTGTCATATTATTAGGAAAATATCATGGGCCCGTTGTACATGATTTTACTAAATGGTTAACTCTTAAAAAGTTAAGTGTCTTTAAAACAAAGGACATTTAATTAATTTTAGGAACAATTCCACACCCATCCAACCTGGTTGGTCAACTGTAGAAATTGTTAATGAATACAATTACTTAGGACATAAGGCCAAAAACCTGAGATGGAACAAATGTTGTGTTACCATTAATAAAAAAGGCCAAAGGAGGCACTTTTTTTCTTAGGCAACACAGCTATTTCAAGACAGATAGAACTAATTAACGACTTTTCTATAAGTAACTTATTGAAAGTGTCAAAATATGCTGTCTCACTTGTTGGTTTAGTAAATCAGTACTGTTAATTGTAATACGTTGGTAAAAGTCGTGAAAATATCTACAGTAGCAAAATATTTGTGACAAATCAAAACAACTTAAATATCCTCTAAAAACAAATGGTTGTAAAGAAGGCCAAAAGCATTATACCAGCAGCCATATCACCCTGCAACTCACAACTGGCAACCCACTGAAGCTAAGCAGGTGTGAGCCTGGTCAGTACCTGGATGGGAGACCTCCTGGGAAAAACTAAGGTTGCTGCTGGAAGAGGTGTTAGTGGGGCCAGCAGGGGGCGCTCACCCTGCGGTCCATGTGGGTCCTAATGCCCCAGTATAGTGACGGGGACACTATACTGTAAACAGGCGCCGTCCTTCGGATGAGACGTAAAACCGAGGTCCTGACTCTCTGTGGTCATTAAAAATCCCAGGGCGCTTCTCGAAAAGAGTAGGGGTGTAACCCCGGTGTCCTGGCCAAATTTCCCCCCTGGCCTCTACCCCATCATGGCCTCCTAATAATCCCCCTCTATGAATTGGCTACATTACTCTGCTCTCCTCCCCACTGATAGCTGATGTGTGGTGAGCGTTCTGGCGCACTATGGCTGCCGTCGCATCATCCAGGTGGATGCTGCACATTGGTGGTGGTGGAGGGGAGACCCCATTACCTGTAAAGCGCTTTGAGTGGAGTGTCCAGAAAAAGCGCTATATAAGTGTAAGCAATTATTATATTATTATTATTATGGAGAGTGTGCTTCAACCTCTCCATTGTAAATTCACACTACTCCTATCTGGGAAATACCAAGGGATCTTTCATAATTGCTGCAATATCCCTCTCAAACAATATAAAGTAACTCTCTTATATCATGAAAATACTGATGTACTGAATTCTCATGGTAAAGTTTATCTTCCTTGTTTTCATTGTTGTATTTGACTGTGCTGTAAAATAAATTTCCCCTAGAGGATAATAAAGCTTGATTATAGAATAAATTGTCAAAAAAGATTATGTTGACCTTTCCAAACTGCTCATTTGGAAGGGACAGACTTCCTGTCATCTGTGCTTTTGTACAAAATTATCTCTTGAGTTGTTTTGAAAGTTTCTTGGTCTTTGTGATTAAATCTTTGCTCCAAATTCTCTACTTGACGGAGAGACCTTAGAAAGTTACTGTAGGAACATTTATTCTAAGATTATGCGAAACACTATTTATTATTGCACATAGAAAGAGACAACTCAACTAATTATGTGGCTCATTCTGTGCACCTAAAAAGTTGCTCGTGTTTGGCACAGCAAAGGGTTGAATACTTACATAATAGTTTCCATTTTTCTTTCATATTATTTACTTCTTTTTGTTTTTTGCTTCGTATGTGTGGAGCAGGCTGTATATTAGAAATATTAATTGCCATTTCAAAGTGTCATGACTGCAATGTTTAAAGCAACAAAATGCAAAACGTTTTGTGTTATTATACACTGCACAGTACACGCCACTGAATAATAAGCAAGAAATATAAAATATAATATAAAAGACAAGACCTTTCATAGCTTGAATGTGCTCTTTCTTTTTAGACATGCGCAGCGCCTGCATCCAGTAGCAGGATGACTCCTACAGACTGGAAATGGTCAAGTCATACCCAATTGCTGATACTGTATGTTTAATTCGTGCCACAATAAATTCACAAGTAGGTAAGGCTGCCTTTCTGCGACTGAATTGAAATTTGTATTAAGAGTCTGAGTGACAATTCATGCACTGAGGCAGGCAAGCCGTAGTTCTGGCCTTCTTTCAGGTTTGCATTGCAAAATAATTACTCTGGAAGTAAGACAGCTCCCACAGACAGCTAGCAGAGAGGGGCAATAAACTCAGAACAGAGGTCAAAAACAGCCATAAATAAAGCAGATAATAAAGCCTTAAAACATAAAACTGACACAAAGCATCGGACACAGCTAAATAAACTCATTTGTTTTATTTGAGTGTGTACAGTAGGTTATTACACACCCATGTCAAACATTCAAATAGAGTTAAAAGGAGCAGCATTTCCAGTGAATTACAGCAGTTACAGCATTGACTTCCAGTATTGTACTTCAAGGACTAATGTACTGTATGCACTCTCTGTTCCTGAGTATTTTATTAAATGTCACTGCCTTTGATAAATATTTTTTTTTGAATGCACAACTTTTCCTCCTTTTCCATGGAACTTCTTGATGCAAATAAATTCATGACTGTGTCACACAGAAAAACGTTATACAATATTTCATTTCTTATTATGGTAAAAAAAAATACAAATGCAATAAAATGGGACAGACACAGCAATGCCCTTTTAATTCACCAAAATTGATGCAGTGAAACACAAACAAGCAGAGAGGTTAAAGAACTGAAGTTAAAATAAAGTACATAAATAAAGAGCATTGATGGTCTGTGACTACACTGTTCTTTAACTTTAACTGCATAAGTCACTAGAAAGATGACATCTGGCCCATGTTGTCTTTTTATTTGTTAGTAGATTAATAATCCAATAATGCCATCTAATCATTTTTAAAGGATCCCACACTGTCATCTTTAAAGTGTCTATGGAATTGGTTCCATGCCCTCACAACTTAAGGAGTAAATAATAAATACTGCTTTACATCATGGATGTTCTTCGTGTTAAATTCCACTGGTCCCCAGGTCCTTGAATTGTTGCTGGTCTTGAAAATGTACTTGAACTAGATGGATCATGTCTTTAATGTCTCCAAACAATCTTCTCCATTTCAGGCTGAAATAATTCATTTTCATTTTCTGTGTGATGTGATATTTCCTTAATTTCTTTGTAGATAAACAACACATAGTGATGTGATCATTTGCTAGGTGTCTATCCAGAAGCTGAAACAATAACATTGCCTATTTTTGTGTTCTCTGGAATTTTGAGTAATTTCTTAATGATATCAGTGTCTAGATCGTGTTTCAGAATTAGTAAAATCAACAGTGTTAATACTGAGACCTGTAGTTTACTATTAATCTTTGTCTTAAGAACAGAATTTCCCTATATAAGGGTTCAGGGAGATATGCTCCTGGTTGGCTCAGGGGATCTAGACCCTCCATGTCAGGTGGGGCAGCGAGTAACGGAGTCTGACCCTGGGACTCTGTTCGTCTTAAGGTGTGCATAATACCTCAGTGTCAGGGGACAATGAGAAGGCAAATCCCACCACGAGATTCTGCAGTAAAGTCTCATGACGAGATCTTATTTTAAGTGTAAGAAAAATCTTTCCCTGCTAAGGGCTGTTTAAGGTTACAATAACGATCCTGTGGGCTGAGTTATTATAAGATTTAATGGGAAATGCTAAGGTTGAGACAAGTTTAAAGAGAGTAGAGAAGATTAACGAAAGTTTGGTAAAAATTATATTGAATCATCATTTTGATCCAATTGAGGTTTCAGAAGCAACAAGCTATACTGGTGAAGTATTACAGCAATAATGCCTAAACACATAGTCCTATTACAGCTCTGCTCACCCTCTCTTATTATCATGATGTGTACTTAGAAGTGACCATATGCATTAGAATTACACAGTATACAATAGTTCCACACATGGTACAATGGCTGTTTCTGAAATGTCACATACAACAGGTCTCTGTTTGAAATGCACTCAAGTCCATTCAGGAATGAACCCATGTCAGGTCAGGTATCTACAGATGTTACAGATCCTATTAAATCATACTTTCTGTCACCTGGCTTCAACTACAACTTGTTTACATACAGTATATACAGATATTCCAGGTTTTGACACATTAAATAATTTTCACATGAAGAAAAAACTGTTTTATTTTACATTTGCTAACTATAGATCTAATTGTATAGATACATTTCAGGTCTGCAAAATATACACATTATATTTGAATATGCATATCTTTGTTATGGCCTTCATGTCTCTATCCCTGCATTTCCACTCAATTTTCTTTACAATACAGTGAGAGAGCTGACAGGGTTGAGATTTATTTGGTCTCTATTTTGTGTTGTTCTTGCCAGATGCTGTGGCTCAACCTGTTGAAGTTCATTTTCTGGAGAATATATATATATATTGATGAGAAAAAGAAACGCAACATTTTCTGGAATGAGAATGCTATGGTTATAGCTTATATATTTTAACAAAAAGTTGTCATTTTGTTTTACACCCTATGACCAGCAATACAGCTTGCGCAGTAAGGCATTGCAACTTGCCAATCACACGAAAGCTCGTTAAGTGCACTTTTACCCAACAAGGTTCAGGTGGAGCAATGCCTGATCAGGTCACTTTAAAAAGGCCTTAATTCAAAGCTTAATTCAAAGGTCACTGCAAGAAAAAGGCCACACAGTTTTCTGTGCATTCCGTGATGCCTCGAATGTCACCAGAAGCAAGGGACAGGGCCATTGTCATGCTGCAGGCAGGCATATCATGTGCCAACGTTGCCAGACACTATGGAGTAAGCTGCTCCACTAAGTCCCGACTGCAGAGAAGGTTTCAGCAGACCGGCACGACAGATGACTGCCCAATATCCGGTCGCCCTCGAGTGACCACACCAGAGCAGGACCGACACATCAGACTGGTCCATCTGAGAGATTGTTTCAGATCTGCCACCCATACTGCTGCTGAAACTGCTGAGACAATGCCCGCATCAGTGACAGGACAGTGAGGCTCCATGCTGCTGGCCTTAGAGCAAGGGGACCTGTCAGAGGCCCTCTGCTCACACCTCCTAGACGTCACACTTCACTGGCTTGGGCCAGACAGAGGCTGCGATGGACTCGTCAGCAGTGGCATCAGTTCCTCTTTATGGATGAGTCACTCTTCAGCCTGTTCCACACACAATGGATGGACAGGGTGTGGAGGAGGAAGTGTTACGTTTCTTTTTTCCATCAGCATAGTAATGCTCTTCCTGTACATGTTCTATTATGAGTGATCTCTGACTCTCTTGATCTTTGAAGAGCTGGGTTAGGCTGAGTTTGAGGCTGCGTTAAAGTAAGGAACTGTAAGTACAGTATACTATTGACCATCATGAATTTACACTGCAACTTGTGTTCAGAAAAAAGACACTGTGACATTTGTTTCTGCTACACTTCCAAATGATTATATATATATATTTTTTCCTTTGAATCCAAGATCTGAGGGAGTCTTCATATCATGTCCAGAACTATAGTGTACTTTCTAGAGCTGTACTATAGGATTGCAGCTGATCAGATTAGGTGTCTTTTATACATCAATAAAATTTGTGCAGTTCCATTCTATACTATGACAATGTTAAACACTTGTTCTGTTGTGTTTCAGAATCACAAGAGATAGACATTCTCTTGGAGCAATTGCAAAATTGCCTGTGTTTTGTATGTGCTGAGAGAGGGGGATTTGATAACATACTAAATGTGGGGCTGGCACAGCTGGGGAAAGTCATGTTCTTCCTGTTAAAGGAATGTCAGACATTAAACAATGACAGAATGACAGCTGTCTTATGCTTGGTCACCTACATTATGTACCTGTGGATTAATGTGAACACATTTTCCTTTCTTCTCCTGCACTCAGCAGGAGCTCATGGAACTGCCTGTGCTAACACTGTACAGTACCTGTGCAGTTCTACAACATGGTGTCTGAATGTGTCCACTGTCCATCCTGATATGGGACTGAGTGCCTCCCCTGTCTAACACCCTGAGTTCAGTGGCAGATGAGACCTGGGCCTGCAGCCTCACAAAGGCCATGAACAGAGGCATTTGCACACTCATCTCTACCAGTGAGGGAAAGGTGAGTCTAATCCAAGACTAAGCTTCAAAAGAACCTTGAAATGTTATGTACTGTCTGTGAATGGAATAGCTCCCTGTTTGTGACATCCTGCATCTAAACAAGGTTTATCCCCTGAATAATTATCTCTGGAAAATATTTCAGAAAGATAAGAGTTAAGATATAGTATAGGTCAAAGACTCTGACTAGTAATTTGTTCTGTATTAAATTCTAAAGAGTGTGAGTGTGTAGGTAGGCTGATAGTATGGTGATGATGTGTGGGTGATTTGTTAGGGGATCCAAACTTCCCTCACTGTCATGTTCACTCAGTGCTGTTGTACAGAGCAGCTTCCTGAGCTCAGTGTTCACTCTGATCTCCGCTGGCCTTCCTGTGCCAGTGTGTGGGTGTGGCAGTCCAGCACGTCTCTCGCCAGGACACTGTGAGGGATGTGCTTCAGAACGCTCTCCTATGAGTTCGGTACGAGAGGCCTGTGGAGAGAGAGGTAAAGTCATCTGACTCTTGAGCCACTCCAAAAGGCTCAGAGTTGTGAGGATGGAAATGTGTCAGTCTAGGAAGTGACAAGATGTGAATGTGAAAAAAATTTAAGGAAACCGTTTTTCACCTAAAAGTTTGTAATGTTGACTTTAACCACTTAGAAATCTTTCTCAAAATCACAAAATATTATTTAAGAAACTAATTAAAATATTCTACGGTCTTGCACCTGTTGCTTGCTGGGATAGGCTCCTGCTCCTCCATGACCCTGAATTAGATGAAGTGGCTAGAAAATGTATAGATGTTATTATGAACACTTAATTGTCAGTTGGCACAATCTTCTAGAAAATTACAGTAGTCTCCACACGGCATAGAACTGAGGTATTCAGTGATCAGTAAAAAACCTGCTCTTTGTATTTCAATGATTTAATAAATAGACTTGCCCATTCCTAATGTAATGGCACATTGTTCTCAGTGAAGTTTTTTTTTTTAAACTTGCAGTAATAGTTTTAATCGGAGGGAAAAAGCCGACAGAAACTCATTCAGTTCCAATGGAGTCTGAGATGTATTTTCTCCTTGGCTCATTCTAACACAAATGTGTTGTGTACAGTGCCCTCCAGAATTATTGGCACCCTTGGTAAAGATGAGCAAAAAAGGCTAGGAAAAAATGTCATTGTTGTTTATCAGCTTGATCTTACACTGAAAATATGAGAGAAATCTAACCTTTCAGTGAGGTAAAATAATTAAAGAAAAATATAACATTTTTTCTCAAAAACACAGGTGTCATAATTCTTGGCACCCCTAGAAATTCCTATGAACAAAATCTAATTAACTCATATTCCCATTCATATTTTACCTGTTTTAAACCCACCTAAGTCTTTAGGAACTCTTAAGTGGTCATCCATGACTTTCTGTTTCACTGGGGTATAAATATGAGGTAACATGCAGGCCAAACAACCTTAGTTATCCATCAATATGGGGAAGATCATAGAATACAAAAATTAAATGAGACAAAAGGTTGTTGACCTTCATAAATCAAGCAATGGCTATAAAAATAGCTTAAAACCTGAGAATACCTATCTCCAATATTAGGGCAATAATTAAGAAGTTTCAAACAACTGGATCTGTTGTGAACCTGCCTGGAAGAGGATCCAAGTGTATTTTGCCCCCATGCACAGTGAGGAAGATGGTTCGACAGGCAAAACTTTCTCCAAGGATCACAGTTGGACAATTGCAGGAGTTGGTTGCATCCGGGGGTCACCAAGTCTCCAAAACTAAAATTTTGTACACCTTCATGCCAACAAACTATTTGGAAGGCTTGCCAGAAGAAAGCCTCTGCTGTCGTCAAACCACAAACTTAAGTGCTAAACATCACTGGAACTTTGATTGGAACCAGGTTGTATGGTAAGATGAGACAAGAGCATTTTGACACATTTTCCAATCATGCTCTACACAAACAAATGTAACAAGCATTCTGATGTTTTTTTGTCTTCAGAATGGACTATCATCATAGATGTGGTAACCTTGGTGCATAATGTTTTAATACATTATATGACTAGGAGAAAAAATAACAATATGACCAAACCCACCAATACAAATTGAGCCAGGGTACCACTCCATGAGCAGAACATTGACTTTAACCATGAGCTGATGCCCCAGTCATCAATATTATAATTGTAATACTTCTGTCCTTCATCATACTGTAGTTGTGCTGTGCTAAATCCGTGATGTGTTCTGAATTGTCAGGAACGTACAGTAAGTACAACACTCAGCTCCACTTACTGCACACATCCCCAATTATTATTGTCTCCTTTCATTATAAAGAATGGAGCTCCGCTGTTTTCTGTTTGATTACACACACTTCTTCCGATAAACTGTATATTTAGATTATGTGTCCTGTTAAAACATAACCATCCCCTGTATGGCATGGCAAGGCGCAAGGCAGGTGGGCGTTTACTGTGATTATAATGAAGTGCGTACCAGCCCTCAAAATTTGTGGGATTCCACCCCTGCCCCTTAACCATTTCTCTATATGGCTGCGTTAAGTTACAGCTCCCCCTTTACATTGGCATATATGTTCAGAGTAGTTCCATTTTTCCATTATTTACACAGTTCATGAGGAATGACAATGCCCCAAAATCAAACCGTGGTGAACTATTGTGGAGTGAATATTTGGCTTAACCCGCTTGGCTGAGGGCCGACCTCCTGGCCGTAGGGCGAGGAGGCCAGGACCCCCCCGCAGGGTAACCTAAGGGCAGCTGCAGAGTTGGAGTTGGGTTGGAGGTGGGATGCAAAAGTACGAGAGGGAGAGGGAGATATCACATTTGGTATTTATAGCATTCAGTGGAGGAAGGACGAAGGGAGTGATTGCTAATTGCTGACAGCTGGGGATGATTGAGCGTGGTTGTTGTCCCTCCCGAACTTTAGTTAAATAAACTCCATTAAAAGCAAACTAGTGAAATAAGGGAAATAAAAGTTTGATCCCTCAATATTAACTGCATTGTTTGTAGCATTTTTAGGAAAATTACATACTTATTGAAAAGCAGAATGAGAAGGTCTTTTAAACCTTTGGAAAATTGACACTAATTTATTATTTCCATTCAATCATTCAGTCAGCATAGGAGCTCTGAGTGCAGCATAGTTCCTCAGTTTACATTGAGAACACCTCTCTGTGGACGTTTCATGAGGACTCACACTGAAGCTCACAGCTCTTTCTAATTAAGCAAGCATCTGGAATGGCTAATGAGAAGATGCCTTCTGCACTGTGTTGGTTTTCCCTGCAGAGTGATTTTACCATCGCTCTCATCCTTTGCTATGGGCATGTTGCTCTCAAAGCACCAGGGCTCCTGCAATAGAGAATGGAGACTGACCTTTTTGGCAAAGTCAGACAACATTTCACCACTAAGGTAGGCAAAACCTTATTGTTCCATTAAAAACAAAAGGCCTGAGGGTACAATCTTAAAGGGTCCTTTCTATAATGTGTCTTTAAACAGGATCAGACTCAGTATCTCACACCCTTTTCAGGTATTACAGTAGCTCTGACACTTTCATACACTGTTTGGGCTGATTGGGCAATCAAAATTTGATAAAATGTAATCCACTCAACATTTTCTTTTTAAGTAAAATAAACTTTTTGGAGACAAATAAAGTGCAAAGACAGTATCTTCCAAAACCAAGGGAGTACTTACACTGTTAGAATTATCAGCTCTCGCTGAAAACAAAAACAAGGCCCAACTCCTGGAGATGGTCAGTATCAGCTGCTGCAGTGAGACTGCTGGTTTTACACATCGACATTGTGGATAGTCTTATTCTGTACATTTGAATAATTAAAACTAGAAGGGATATATTAAGATCAGGGAGAACCCCAAGCTAGGTCAAGGTGTGGAACTCAAAGCAGAGGTAAACAATATTGAGCTCTGCAAGGTCTGAGAGCAGAGGCCAGAGGAGGGGAGCTCTGGGCACTCTAGTCAATCAGTAACTGGCTACAGACATCTGCTTGGTCTGCACCTCTGCTGCACAGTTGGATCTGCAACTAGAGCTTGAGGCGCTCTCTGTTGCCAACATGATGGAACCATATATCATGTGGAGATCTCTGTGAGACTCCAATGGAAAGTGGTGTTTTTGGAGTTCTGAAAACGTCCTCTCTCCCATCTCTTTACAGAAGTTTATTAAAGAGGAGACCAGTGACAAAATCCTGAAAAAAAAATCAATATAGCATGCATTTCAGGCTGCAATGATGTATTGGTCATTTTGCTCTAGGATAAATTAGAAAACCTACCAGACCAGTAATTCTCACCAAGTCTTTGACAAAGGGTGTGCTGAAATTGGAAGTAAACATCACTACCCTCACTATTTTATAGTTTTGAAATCCAAACTCTTCTTACAAATACTATCATTGCTGTACCGAAAAAGTTCTAGCTCATTTTGTTTGGTAAATAGCAAACTGCTATTTTGGTCCACATGTACTCTTGTTCAGCACTGGATTCATTTTGGAAGTCTATATTTGAATCTCTTTCAAAAATTTTAGATGCGCCCCTCGAGCCCTCTCCTCTAATACTGTAGGTATCTTTGGTGTCCATCATAATCACATTTTATCAAATATTCAGTTAGGCACACTGGCCTTCTCCACTATTCTATTGAGACATTGATTTTGCTCCATTGGAAACAACCGGTTGTACCCACCTTAACTGACAGGATAAGGGATGTACTCTACCTTGAAAAAAATAGGTTTTCCCTCTGTGGCTCAACTGCGAAATTTTATTCTGCCTGGCAACCCTTTTTAAACTTAAGAACTTGCAGTTCGACCCAGACATATGAAAGACCTTGACTGTGTCTTCCCTCTTCTGTCCTTTTGCTACCTTCTTTTCTTTCTATTCTCTTTTTTCTTCTCCTATCTCCTCCACAACTCTGGTTTCCTTTTTCTACTCCTTTATTCCTGTTTTTATATTATTGTTGGATTTACACAGTTTTTTTTTGGTATCAAGTCTGTCACGCTATGTTAATCGTTCTCATGTGTTCATTATCGTATATCACGCCATGCAATATTCTTTTTTCCCTAAAAACTAAATAGTAAAATTAATCTTTCAATTTTCTCCTATGTGAAGATTAAACCTGCTTTAAATGGTTTGAATTTATTTAGGCCTGCAGGACAGCTCTATGCGAGTCTATTGTATCAATGGGCTCCTCTGTTATCACAGGGCTTTTGGGGGAGAACTTCAGCCAAGACAAGGAGCTGAATGTCCGCCAGTTCATTAAGGACATGGCCAGCATCCTGGTGAGTGAGGATCACCTGGGATTGTCTTCTGAATTGACGGAGGGAGAAGGGGGCAGTCCTAAACCACTGACTGCTGTCTAGCAGCAAACACACTAGGATTTCTACCTTTGCAACTAGTATTTTGTCCGATTCATTTAATAATGAACACTGGAATAAAGCGGGGTAATTTAGATCTTTACATAAACACAAACATGTCCCAACTGTAAATTTAAGTCTACTTGTCTGCAGGGGACTTCATATACAACATCACAAATGTCAGCCTCAATTCACACTAGTGGTGTCAAACCTCAATATTCAATAGATTAAGTTAATCCTGAGATGAGTGTGTGCTCCCAACAGCTGCCCTGTAATGCAGTGCTGACTGTCACAGAGGGGCTTTTTGCACTTAGTGGAGTGGAAGTTCACAACGTCATTTAATATTCTCTTTGTACAGATAAAGAGATTCCCTGTCCTTGTCAGCCTTTACCAGAACTGTTCCCTCAAGTTTGCAAGGAGTTTGCAAGGAGTAGATAGAATAGATGGGCAGTAGATGGGCATGAGTAGATGGGGAGGGGTTTAAGAGAGTATTGTCATTTTTCTTCACTGGTAAGAGTGTAGACATTAAAGGGTAAACATGAGTTTAGACATTATAAAGTTCCTCTGGTTTTACCTGAAATTGCTTTGATTCAGAAGATATTCC
The DNA here is from genome assembly GCF_059453375.1 of Lepisosteus platostomus. Taxonomy (NCBI): domain Eukaryota; kingdom Metazoa; phylum Chordata; class Actinopteri; order Semionotiformes; family Lepisosteidae; genus Lepisosteus; species Lepisosteus platostomus. Next base: position 20,564,523 of record NC_142617.1, read on the forward strand.
ATTCTTCCCACACCTGAAGAAGGCTCAATGGCCGAAACGTTGTGTTTTCTTTCTTCTCTTTTCAGCATGGAATAAACCTATTAGATATTCCATTATGATAATAATGATAAGTACTTTGGCACATTTTTTGTCATATTATCTCATGATGGTAAAAAAGTATAAAATTGGTGTTTCTCCATATTTAACATGATGTAAAATGGCTGAGTTCATTGGATACAGTTAGGCAGCCTGTATGAGACATCTTCCAAATCTCTGTACTAAACGCTTCCATTTTTAGTACTGCAGCAGAATAGTCAAGGCACCAGTTTCTTCCTTGCCAGACTTATGAAAGTCACCAGGAAACAAGTTGTCATGATGTTGTGTCCTTTCAGAGTCTCCTGACTGTTGTGTGTGCTGTAGGTCTGATTGGTAAATTTCTGTGTTTCAGGCCTCCTAGTGCAACAGCAACAGAAGAGCCTCTGCTCATGCTTGGCTATCAGTAAAGCCTGTCAAGGTGAAGAAAGATTTCTGTTTCTCTTTAAAGAAGATTCAATATACTGATCAGTTGGTCTGGCTGAAAATCTACCAGGAAATTTGTAACCTTTAGCATAGCAAATAAGGTACACCAAGTGGAACGATCTGAGTGTCTCACAGTATTGATTTGCAATTGTCAGTCTATTAACAGGAGATATATTTAGAAAATTCTATTGAAAGTAAGTTATCCTTGCCCACAAAAGAAATGTTAAATATGCAGCTGCTGTAGTAAAAAGACTTTGCTAAGAATTGTGTTAGTTTATTTTTTAAAACAATTCAAGAAAACTGAATTGAAATCTTTTTTTATCTTTCCATTTCAGTAACATAACCCTTTTAGCAATGGTACAGTACATGACAAAAGTGAAAGGTTGAAACATGTTTGGGGGGTTTGAGCTTGCTGAGATCTTCTTAAAGGCATATATAGCCACATCAAGTGGGATGCATTGGCCCAGTATGCTAGACAGAGTTAATATAATTTCAGACCACAATTGGAGTGCATTTACAGAAGGCATGCAGATGATTGTCAGGATAATATATCATTGTAATTATGACATACAGTAGTTTAGTGTCAGCACATCCCATAAGAAAAGGCTTTCCTTGAGTAAAATGTATATGATTTAAAACTTGATTATGAAAAGAGAAAATAAGATTTTTCTGTTAATTAATCTCAAACCATGCTTCAGCTGTGGATGAAATACATGGATTTTTAAAACAAACCATTTTTAAGATGGGTTTACCAGGAGGTGTTATAACAGCACCAGGCTATTAGACTCTTGTTATAATTCCAACCAAGAATACATATCTAATTGACTCTGACCTAGATCAAGGTATTTTTCTTTTTTTCCTTTTATTATAAGCACTTAACACAGCTTTGCTGGTTTCTTAAAGTAGCAACAATCATCAGAAAATCATCATTATTAAGTTAAAAATTGTGCCATTCTCACGGGATAAAGGAAGAAAATTGATTATCTTTAAGTAAACACCATCTTATGTCTTAATATTTTTCTCATATGGACCTTCTAAGATTATTTTATGAAGCAGTTTTTTCTTCAAATTAACCTTAACAGCATTGAAACGATGTGTTTTCATAATTAAATTTAATTTAGAGAAAACGGCCCTCTCACACAAAAAACACTCTCAAGCTCTTTCTTTAATCTCACTGCATGGTCTTTACAGTCTATGGTTTGATCACCAGATCTTGTCTGAGAGTCTGGAGGAACCCTGCAGTTTGTGCTTGCCGCTGTGCAGAATTAACAGGTTGTCAAGAGTAAAAAGGTCATTTCATTCCTTCCCCAGTTAATGAACATTATTGTATTATAATGAACAAAATATTAATAGAAGTGTAATACAGTTATCTGTATTATGCAAAATGCTGTGACAGATGAAGGTAAGGTAACACTGTATTGTATGGAGAACTTACAGTACCTTGGAAAATTATTCACCAACTTTCAGTGATGTCATGTCCTTCCATTTTGATTGATTTAAAATGATGTATACATTTTTGTATTAAAGTGAATATTGTTAATCAAAACATGAGTGCTGCATTAAACAATATTGATAAGGGAAACCAAATTAATTTCTGGTTAGAAGATAGGAATAGAAAACAGCTAAAAGGATATTAGGAAAACCCTGAACAGAATCTGGAAATGGATACATAGTAGACAAATATCATACAGAGGTTTACAATCTACTGCAATCAACCATAATGATATGTTTCTGGGAGAACCATCTCATAAAATAAAAAAGAATCATTTACACATCTTCTGAAGAATTAAGACAAAAACTAAAAAAATGCCTCAAAAATTCTGATTATTCCTATTTAGGGAAATGCAATGTATTGAGCCATATACGCAAGAAAAATAATGTGGAGATACTGTAACATTGAAATATAACTTTTACTAAATTTCATTTCTGTCCTAAAACACACCATCTGTGAAGAAAAAAGAAAATAATCATCCTAATGAATTTCCTTTTAGAACATGATCTATTTTGCTAAGCTCATCTGTAACACATAACTGGCCAAAGTATCAGGTATCCGGTCGTGTCTCCCCTCTACTGGAGGTCCCCAAGTGTCCAGCACCTGTTTACGAGGCCTGTGCACCGCTTCAGTTAACAAACCTACAATACTGTAATAGAGAGTTTAGTAAATTCAACAGTAAATTAACCAAACTTTTCCTACAGGGAATTTCTTTGGCTGCCCGTGATGACCTCAAATGGGCTCAGTCTCACAGTTCCGTTTGTTCCAGCCCGCAAACTGCACAGGACCGCAGGTAGAGCATCTACCCACGGTGTTCCTTCAGTTGATATTTCCTTTGTTGGTCTTTTAGACTGTGGGTGATGGGGGCAATGTAACTTCCACCTCACACCTAGTGAGGCGATTACAACCTGGCACACCTTCCCAGTGTAGTATGGCCCTAGATCAGTATCCAAGGGGCAGGGCAGTCCGCACCACGGGATCATCTTTGTCATCCACCTGGGTATCCGCCAGCCCACACCCCATCATCATACAACCCCACATTCTTTTCACATTTTTTCTATCCACATCTATTAAAGGCCTCAACCTGAATTCTCCCTTTTCCCCAATAGAGGTTTCACAGGAGTCTCAGACTCCTGCTCTCCCAGTGCCGCTCGCCTGGCATCTGCATCTGCACAGTCGTTCCCTTGAGTTACTGGAATTATTTATTTATTGTGTTATTTACACCTTACTCCAGCTGCTTCCGTCGGCAGCCGTAAAACTACAAATCAGTTCAGAGACAAGCCCAGTATTCTTAACTGGAGTCCCTGCCTTTGTGAGAGAATCCTATTTTTCCACAGCCATCCAGAATTGTGGCCTACATGCAACAAATACATACATTATATATATATACAGTAACTCTTTAACATCTTTCTTTTTACAATCTTCCATCAGTGCCCTTAACTGGTTTGCTGCACTGAGGCAGTGGAGGGGCATTTTTCCGATTGTTAGCACTTCGAATTCTGTTGTAACAGCTCAGCCTGTTCTCTGTTCTCCCTCATGCATCAGAGAGGACCCATCAGTAAACAGTATTACATTTTCTGAAATGTTCACGGTCCCCCACCTTTTGGCTACAGCATCTAATGGTATAATAGTGCCTACCTCCATGCTCCTGCGTCAGCACAGCTACCCAGAACCCTTTTTCCACACTTACATACAAAGGAATGGTTGATCCATCTGAGGAAACCCCAGTCTCAGCACCTGTAAGAGAGCTTATTTCAAAGTATTACAGGTGGCTTTACTGCTGGAACCAAGGCAATCTTGTCCTTGTACTGCACTCCCCCCTTAAGCAGATCTGTTAAGAGTTGTCCTCACCCCATAAAAACATTGCACCCAGGCCCTGTTACAATTACACACTGCTAGACACAAAAGGGCCTTATCATAACTGCTTAATATTAGACACTCTAAACCTGAAGCAACTCAGACTTGGGGGTGTCCTCGACTGAGTGATCACAGTCAGTTGAAGCCACGTGATACCCTGTTCTGGATAGTCATTCCTTGTAATACATAATATTCCAACCTAATAGATCTGGGATAAAACCACTCACATTCACGTGATAGGTGCATGTGAATGTTAAAATCTGGTACTCAGCAAGTAAAACTTGCTGCCCCAATACTCCTGTGGCCTCCTGCCGTCTCCCCATATACACTACTCTATAGCACACTGTGAAGTGAGAAAAGCATGACAGTGATGCTCCAGTATCCCATAACAGAGCAACCAACACACCATTAACAGTACATTTTAGGTTTAACTCCTTTTACACACTGGACTGGGACAGACTTTAGATCTCTTACAAGACTGTTTATTCTCCCCAGACAGAGCTCTTAGCAGGGTGATAAGTTCTTCACCGTTCTTCCCTGTCAGTTGAACCACAGGGCAGGTCCCTGCTTCCTTCATCCTGCATCCTTCTGCAGTATCTGGTTTCAAGCCATTGAAATAAATTCAACTTTGGTTCACCTATTACAACTAATTGTATATAAATACAAAAACTGTTTATCTAGCTCCTTTTAAGTCCACCTGTACTGTACTTATAGGTTTCAGACGCTCTCATATTTTCCAATCTCTTTAGTTATGGCTCCAGCCAGTCCAGCTGGCTAAACACACTCGCACCGTCATTTAGTATACCAAAACTCACAGTTACACACATACATGCCGGCACACAAATTCATAAAACACACAAACACATTGAGAATATATTTTTTTCTCTTCATACCACAATGCGCTGTATTTTGTTTCACTTCTACATTAATCCTTTTAATTCCTGAAGCGCACCCCAGGTTCGCTGCATTCCTAATTTCGGATGCGGTACTTCTTAAGCCCACCGGTCAATATCTTCCGGTTTTGGATTTGATCGTATGGGGGAATCAGGGAAGATAGGTGCGAGTGCGGACCCCCTCGAAGGGGGGTTAGACAGTTAGAGTGACGCTGTCATCAACAGCGCCAGCCCCCGCTACATCAAGTCCTTTCCCACTTCGGGTGAAAGTACAGGTCGGCGGGCGCCCTCCCTTTAAGAGGGGAGTCCCTGTTCCGTCTCTATCACACTCTTACCAGGTGTCATCCCACTCAGGCCCCCCGTCTCCATATGGTCACTGTGGGAATTGATCCCAATTATTTTCATTTCCTGCCTGTCTGTTCCCCTATGGGAGAGCAGGATATAATTTAGTTGATGGTTGTAACACATTAACTAGTGCAGTGCGACCAAGAACAAATTCTTCCTTTAGTTTCTGATTCTCCTGCACTGCCTCTTTTCGCTTTTGTTCATACTCTTTAGTTGCGAGTAAAGTATCAATTCTTTCGGGTTTTTTTCCTCTCCCGTAAACACACTTTTTAGTAATCACATTCCAATTTCTTTCTTTTTTTTTCTCTCATGTATCTGCCACCACTGGTGCCGGCCGTGAAGAAGGTTCTTCTTCTCTCCTGCTCCCTTTAAAACAAAAAACAACGCCACGCCAATCCGTGCACGATCAAGATGTACCTAATCTCAGGCCCCCTGAGCGCAATTAAGGCCAAACCAGTTCTGGATTATACTTGCATTTAAAGCACCACTCCGGCTTCAGAACTCCTGGGCACACAAGGCCCAACCCAGTCCTAAGCCCCAGAACTCCTGCGTGCAATTAAGGCCAAACCAGTTCTGGATTACGTGCCTACCTTAAGACACAACTCAGCTTCAGAACTCCTGTGCACATTTAAGGCCCAACCCAGTTCTGAGCTCCGTGGTAACAGTCCAAACCCGTTCAAAAACTCCACATGCAATTAAGGCATACACCAGTTTCGAACACCTATGCACAATACCGCGGACCGCCTGCCAGACCAAGATTCTGGGCTTACAGCAAACCACCCATTACATACACCGATGTCTTCCCCGGGCCAGAGGAATTCAGGAACTCACGTTTACTCCGTCATCTCGGGCGATTCTCGCAGGGAGCAGACACTTCCCAATCGATCAGAGAGAGTCTGGACTTTTTTTTAAAAAGAGGAGTCCTTACCTCTTAGTAATGTGAGTGCTGACCGTCTCTCCTGCCGATGGGAAGTTCTGCGCCTTCTGGAACATCCTGTCGGCTACGCCAAAATTGTTGTAACAGAAAGAATAAGGTTCTGGATCCCGAGATGAAGTAAAACAGATGAGTTTATTGCATGCAAGGAACAATAAAACCGAAGTCTTGTTTCCCGCAAGAAACAACAAAACCGAAGTATTGTGGATGCTACACATTAGTGGTGGTGGAGGGGAGTCCACATTACCTGTAAAGCGCTTTGAGTGGAGTGTCCAGAAAAGCGCTATATAAGTGTAAACAATTATTATTATTATTATTATTATTATTATTATTATTATTATTATTATTATTGTTCAATGTGCCGGTACAAACTTTTGGTTTATATAATCCTCCCTTGCTGCTTCGGACGTCATTTGGTGTTATGGTAAAGAGGGGGGTCATGGTATTTGGCCAGTTAAGAGACCCTGGCCAAATGGTCAGTTTAAGATTACGTCCCCAGGGGGTTTAAGCTCGCATCTGGAATCCTTATCAGTTAACCCCCTTTCCTGCCATAAACTCCAGCTTGTTGTTTAGAAGTCTAATCTTCATGCAGAAAGGACGTAAAATTAACCCCCTCTTCACATCTTACTTCATTACAATCTTTAGAATCTTCTCTCAGTCACCTGACCAGGAGTAGGAAAGCAATTAATCAAGTGACTATTTAAAAAGCAGGAAAGATAGGGCTTCCTTGGTCAATCTGTGGGGGTGAATGCCTACCCTTCAAAGGTCTAGAGGCCAGAGGGCAAGCCCTTGTGTGTACTATTCATCACTGGGGGAAGGACTGACCATGGACTAAGCAATTATTAGTCTGAGGACTTTAAAATGCTTGTTTTAGGATCAAGTTTTTTACCATTTTTTGTGAACTGGGCCCAGAGAACAGTACTTCCTGTGTCTTTCTATGGGTAGACAGATTGGCAGTCTCGGAGAGTGGAAACAGCAAATCCAACTTTTCCTTTGTCAGTGTTTTTGTAAACAAGTGTTGGATATAGAGATGTATCCCTGGCCAAGCAAGATCAGCTGGAAAATGTAGCGAAGAATGCATATGATTTGTAGAGTCTGAGCAAATATAGCATAATTAGCCATTGGAGAATATAGAGAATTGTGTAACACGGAATTAATTCGTTTGAATATTCCAGTGCCTGGTGATAAAGTGTGAAGGATGTGTGGGGTTATGTATGAGTTGTGTTTTATGTAAGTTATGAAAAGAGTCCATTCAGTCTTCGCAAGACTGTGACAGAACAATTCAAAATATAAAAACAAAGGTAGCAGGTTTGTACTCTGAGGGTTTTGGAGTATGGATCAGTGAACCTTTGGTTAAAATTATCAGTATTTCTTTGGGATATACTGTACTGTAAAGGGCACAATGTAGCATTTACAACATCTGAACAGATCACTTACTTTTTGTCTGTGGCATTACCTCGGGTGGTTGCAAATTTTTTTCCAGGATCATTGCCACCCACTGGTTCAATATTTGCACAAGAGAGAGACACAGTGAACTGCAAATAACACTTTAAGAAAACATATTTGACTTTCCTTTTGTCAAATATGCATAACTTCACACAATACAATTAAAATTGTCTGGACCTAACAGTCTTTTAATTCACATATTTTTTCACATATTGTGTGAAATGTACTGTATTTTGAGATATGAAGAAGAGAGTACCATTTTAAACCAGTTTGCTGCCCTAATTATGAACCACCATGTGCTTTGCCATTGTGATGAGCTTCCTTGTTGATGGTGAAATGGAAGCATTGCTGAAGAAAATACATGTAAAGTGGCAGTTTATGACCAGAGGCTGAAAAATAAATTAAAGGCATTTAATCTTATTATCTCATTAAAACATTGAGTCATAGAAAGTACCAATTTCATACAAGCAAACCAACAAACAGTGAAACATGCAAATGAGGTTATATTACTATCGATTGTAAACTGCTTAAAGTCAACCCAAATGCATACTTTTGCATAATGTCTTTGATCATTGTATATAGACTGGCAGTAGTCAGCATGGCTGCCTTGGGTCTCACCAAGGAGCTGTGAACCACAGCTCTGCAAGGGTCTGAAAACCACAGACCTTCATGTGAAGAGTTATTATTGGAAGAATAAGAAGTTATTATACTCTATTTATTATTTCCTTGACATGTGCTGGAAATCAAATGCTGTGTTAATGAAAAATAACTTTGGAACTTTACATTACCAGTTCTAACAGCTCTGAAATAACTTGCCTGTCATGCTTGTCCTAGGTTTATGTATGATTTTCTATTCCCAGTCCTTACATGCAAAACAGCGTGCAGCATTTTGTTTCAACTCCTTAATTGCAGAAGGCTGACTCTACATACAGTACTGTTAACTCATTTGGTTGTGAGCTGTTTCCTAGCTGTTAGTTGTCCTCATATCAGGTTGAGGGGTATCTCCAGAAGAATTTTTTAACCTTAATTAAGTATTCAGTTTA